>NC_051863.1:40509000-40809000 GCF_015732765.1 Culex quinquefasciatus
CGATATTGATGGAGAAACTTGGCTTTTTTGTGCCAACTTGTTTTGGGGAATTTAAGGTTTTGTGGTTTGGAGTTGGGAGGCATTTTCAGCTCTCTTTGACTGCACTGACTCCGACTCCAATAACAACTTCGATATAAAGTTGTTGAAAATTAACCGACTGTGCGTTCTTTAAAAATCCTACTCCGTCTCCTACTCCACATGCCCGAGCAGCTGAAAATTACTAAAAAGATTCAAGATTTTTTTATTGTAAGGGGGTCAGGAAATCGTCAGTTGTGTGCTATCTTGTGATTATAACGACATTACTTTTCTAAAAAACGAAAACCTGCGATGGTAAATATTTTCAAAACTATGAATGATGAAGTCAATTTATTTAAAACAGTCTGTTTGTATTCTATCGCTAAACAAACAAACTTATTAAGTTACTCAAGTTTAAAAATAAAGTAAATTTTTCTGCGTTTATAGTAATTTAAACATGTTTGAGTTATTTTTTAAAATGAGTTTTTGTGGGTTTTCGATGAACAGTACCGCAAATTTTTTTTTTTTCGCAAATGCATGTTCAATGCCTTTTTGAATTGGATTTTTTTTTTGTATTTTATTGTCAAATCTGGTCAATATTGCTGGATAAAAATGGATCGAAATAAACAACAATAACAAATTGGGTTGATTCCTTCCCAAGTGACCACGCGTCCGACTTGAGAAGCTCTCCACCAAACCCGGAAATGGATTTTACTTATATTTTTAGAATTGGCTCAAACTTTGTAGGGGCCTTCTCTATCACCAAAGAAGCCATTTTGTGTCATTGACTCACCCATACCAATCTCCATAAAATTTTGGCAGTTGTTCACAAAAATGGTTCGAAACATTTTAATGAATATTCGAAACATTTCAAAGATTTTTTTGATTAATTTAGTGTCTTCGACAAAATTGTAGGTATTTATGAGGACTATAAAAAAAAAGTACACGGAAAAAAATTGTTTTCAATTGTTTTGATTAAGTGCACCGTTTTAAAAATATAGCCATTCAAAGCTAAATTTTGTCAGAAAAATTCCAGTTTTTAATTTTAAATATGTGTCCATGATTAACCATGGGTCATTCTCCGCCAACTCAGACAGCAGTTGCCCCGACCCCTCTTCGATTTGCGTAAAACTTTGCTCTAAGGCAGGCCTGCCCAACGTCCGGCCCGCGGGCCGGATCAAACCCGTGAAGCCATTTCATCCGGCCCGCGACGGCTATATATCGCTACATATATTTAAAAACATTTAAAAATGTTTCAAAACTCACTTTTTAAATTTAGTGAGTGTTTAAAATCATTTTAAAATATTTTTTTTAATATTTGAACAAAGGTGTACAACAACGCAAACAGTTTTTATTACTTGTAATAATATTTTAATCAAAATTTCGTTTGAAAAAAAAAAATATTATGTTTCATTAGTTTTTTTACATCGTAGTGTTCAGGATATTAAACTATAATTAAAATGCAACGACCATTAAAATTTGAATGTTTTTTTTATAAAAAATAATATCAAGGTATTTAAATGCAATCTTCGAAAACAATAACCACACAATTTTAAACAAACCAAAAAAAAAGAACTCAATCATAAAAAAAATATAAAAAGTGCTTCATTTTTCAACATATTAGTTCCGGCCCGCCACTGCTTCAGAAAAATCAGATCTGGCCCGCAGGGCCAAAAGGTTGGGCACCCCTGCTCTAAGGGGTTATTTTAGTTCTTGATCACGAATCCGAGGTCCATTTTTCGATATTTCGGTACGCCCCTATCATTTTTCTGGTTTTTTTACTAAGACACGTTTTTCAGTGATTTGTAGCTCGTAACCGTGAAGAGATAGAAATTTGGTGTCAAATGGACCTTTGTGTAAAATTAGACGCCCGATTTGATGGCGTACTCAAAATAGAAAAAAAAACGTATTTTTCATCAAAAAAAGTTAAAAAAAACAGTTTTAAAATCGCTGCCATTTCCCGTTACTCAACTGCCAAAAATCATGAGACATGTCATTTAATGGGAAATTTAATGTACTTTTCGAATCTGAAATAACCCAGAAGGGTCATTTTTTCATCTAGAACAAAATTTTTCATTTTAAAATTACGTGTTTTTTCTAACTTTGCAGAGTTACATTTTAGAGTGTAACAATGTTTTACAAAGTTGTAGAGCAGACAAAAACAAAAATTTTGATATACAGCAATTCCATTTGAAAAGAGCCTAAACCAAAAAAAAAGTTCTCCGATCGGGCTCAAAATTTTTCTGGGGGTTCCTTGGCCAAAATAATTAGACCCGTATTTTTTTGTTTGGCCATTAGGGTGGCCTACATCGTGCTAGGGTGGTTCAAAAATGGCAATTTTCGTCATTTTCGCAAAACCACTTTTTCTAAAAATCATATCTCCGCGCCATTTCATCCGATTTTAGCTGTCTTAGACGCAAAGAAAGGTGATGAGTTTGGCTATTTGGGAAAAATAGTAAAGTTCCAAAATCTAGCTTAACTATTGAAAAGTCGTATGAAAACTTAAAATGGCGTTTTGACCGTGTCTGGACCAAAGAGCCTATGTCTGAAAATATTTTTATCGGATTCCTCGGAAAATTTCACATAACATATCAAAAAATTGGCGATGTCGAACCGTACGTTTCCGAGATATGATTTTTTGAAAAACGACGCGCCACGCACAAAAACGGGAAAATGACGAAATCGGCAAAAAATCAACTTTTTCCACTAAAACTGCGATAACTTTAAAATTTCAGCGATGACCTATAGATGTTATGGTACCAAAAGTTGCGTCTCTCAATTACGAAAATTTTGGTACCCAGACATGTATAGGTCATCGCTGAAATTTTAAAGTTATCGCAGTTTTAGTGAAAAAAGTTGATTTTTTGCCGATTTCGTCATTTTCCCGTTTTTGCGCGTGGCGCGTCGAAAAACGCAGTTTTTATTTTCAAAAAATCGTATCTCCAAAACGTACGGTTCGACATCGCCAATTTTTTGATATGTTATGTGAAATTTTCCGAGGAATCCGATAAAAATATTTTCAGACATAGGCTCTTTGGTCCAGACACGGTCAAAACGCCATTTTAAGTTTTCATACGACTTTTCAATAGTTAAGCTAGATTTTTGGAACTTTACTATTTTTCCCAAATAGCCAAACTAATCACCTTTCTTTTGCGTCTAAGACAGCTAAAATCGGATGAAATGGCGCGGAGATATGATTTTAGAAAAAGTGGTTTTGCGAAAATGACGAAAAATGCCATTTTTGAACCACCCTAGCACGATGTAGGCCACCCTAATGGCCAAACAAAAAAATACGGGTCTAATTATTTTGGCCAAGGAACCCCCAGAAAAATTTTGAGCCCGATCGGAGAACTTTTTTTTTGGTTTAGGCTCTTTTCAAATGGAATTGCTGTATATAAACATAAGGAAATTGCATGTATTCTTCACGAGTTATCAGAATTTAACAAAAAAGTTTTTTGAAAAAGTTATGATTTTGACATTTTTTGACCAGTTTTTCGAATTTTTAACCCCTAAAACTCAATCGTGTGCTTTTGAAAGTATTTTTTTCGGAAAGTTCAGATAATTTTTTGACCCCTTAGACGACTGTTGTGACTCGAAAAAATCCCTCACATACAAGCAGTGCACAAGCCACAACAAACGTCCAAGGGAAAAATTGGCTGAACATTCCGAAAAAAAATACGAAATATCGGAAAATGGACCACGGATTCTAGCTTTTTTTTTTCATACTTTATTGATGAAGAATCAGAACCGCTGGCTTGTTTCTTGTTTTTCTTAGCTCTGTTTCGCTTTTTTGTTGACCTCCACTCAGCATCATTTGTGTACTCTTCTTCTTCTTCTTCCTTGTCTGAAATAACTGGGTATTCGTCCAAGTTTGAGCCGAATACGATTTCATTGAAAATATCTGTTGGAACTACGGGAACTTCTAAACAATCCGAATTGGCAGGATTGCCACCTTCTAGCGGCTTGGGCGATGGGGTATTCACGGGACCGGGAATTACAGCTGGTTGTAGAGTACCGTTTAATGCATCAGCATACGTTGACTGGGTTCAACCTTCCTGCAGCCGGTCACTTACGGATGACCGCTATGGGCAGTCCGCCTTCACGTGGTCAGGGGCCTTACACACGAAGCACCGATTGGTCATTCCATCGTAAGCAACTTGAAAATTCTGCCAGATTTCCCCAGATTTTTTATTGATACTTTGCCGGATTTTTCAAATTTTGACCTGAAAACCCTGACGACAAGTCTTTTGACCAGCGCCGTACCTAGGGGTTGGCGCAGTTGGCGACCGCCAAGGGCGCCAGCCCTTGGGGGGCGCCGAAAACGATGATTGTACAAATTTGTCATGTTATTATAAAATCCTAGAAAGGTATTCAGAACAAAAGGGGCGCCAAATTTTAAAGTAGGACTACAAAATAACTCGATAATCTTGGTCGGAATATTACAAATATTACTTATAACACTTGGGGCGCCAAAATCAACTATTTCAATATTTGCACCAGAATTAAATTTAAAATTAAATTCTCTCAATTCATTTATCAAAGGGGGCGCTCAAGTGGCAAAAATTTATATCAATTCTTTGAAATAGCTAGAGATTTTATATTTCAACTACATTATATAAAATTCAATTTAAATTTCACCATTTTTCCAGCATCAGGAACCATCAAGCTTTTTTATGTTTTGAAGTATTTTTTTTAAATAATCAGCTATTTAATTGAAATTTACACATTTCTATTGAAAATCTGAAATAAAAAGAATAAGATATTTCAAGTTTAAAGAAAATGGCATTTGAGATATTTTTATCGTTTTAAATGCAAACTTGTGCGTTGAGATTGGCCTATGTTTTTGAAATACTGAAGTGTTTAAATTGAATATTTCTAGCACAAAAAATGCTTTGACTTTTGTTAAATTTCTAGCAAAATATTTTTTTTTTTTTCAACATAAAAATGTTGGTTTTTTAAGACCACATAAATTTCTCTAAATATATTATATTCTGCTCAAAATCAAAATCAAACCATACACATTAACGACCCCCGGGTCTTTTGTGGTCTCTATTGCAAGTTTCTGCTCGAACCTAGGAGTCCGAAGGCTTGAATGGGGAGAGCACCCAAACCTCTTTTACTCCAAGGAACCTTCCACCCCAGTGTTTGAACTGACGACCTTTGGATTGTGAGTCCAACCGCCGCCAGCGATTCCACCGGAAGAGGCTTGGTTTGGTGTGTTGTTTGTACTTATGGCATGGAGACGACTCCTACACCTGGAATGACTTAACGGCCTAACAACCAAGGCCGGGACCGACATTTTACTTCCTCATCCGATGGAAGGTTGCAGCAGATAGGAATCGAACCCAGAATCATCCGCTTACAAAGCGGACAGCGTAACCATTCGGCCACGCACTTATATTCTGCTGCTTGTATTCAATTGCTTGTAGCAAGAGTGAAAAAGTAAAATTTGGGTGTCTTCGACAAAGTTGCATAGATTGGCATGCCCACCAACTTTTTAGTCGTAAAAGTAAAATATTATACAATTTCTTGTATAATTTTGATTTGCAGAAACACCATTATCGCGGACCCATTAGCATTTAAACCAATGCAAAATTCAAACTCCAAAAACAGCAATATTTTTTGGGAAAACACAAAGTTCCACTTAATTTTGCTTCTAGGGTCAATAATTTGAAGAATGTTAGTAACATTTTCCTTGAAAATTTTTGTTTTGTTATGTTTTAATGGAATGGATGAAGTTGCTTATCTTTTACATACATTTTTTTTATTTCATGGATTCCATGTGTTGGGCTATCCAATGAAATTTCGCCTAAATTTTCACATTTACACAAACGGTTCTAAAAGCTTTGTGTGGGTGACTATTCTCGAGATTTTCAATTTCCCGGGAATCGAGAGTTGAATTTGGAAATTTCCCGGGAATTCCCGGGACCTGGTAGTGTTTATAACTATGCCAATAGTGCCAGTAATGTATAAAGAAAAGTTATAAATGTGTTTCTTTTCAATGAATTCAGTTACGATTTATTCATGCTTATTTAATGAAACGTTAATTAGTAGCCTCATTATTTTTGGGAACTATGATCTACTTCTTGATTTTTTTTCTGAATCTGCAATACAACTTGTTGTATGAACTTGTTATTAGATTTTTGTGAAATAACAAAATAGCTAATATATAATTTTCCTGTATCGGGATTTTTACAATATAATAAATAGCGACTCAAAACAACAATTTTAATATTTTTTTCTTTTTTAAAACTGTAAATATGCATTGAAGAAATAGTGATCCGGAAAACCCGAATGTTCACATTTGGCGGACTTAACAAAGATTTCCAGAGTTTTTTTTTTCTAAGATATAATTTAATATTGAGGTTTAAGCGAAACACAAAATTACTCCATGACATCAAAAAAGGAAATTACCTAGATACAGCGAAATTAAAATAATAAGAATAAAAAAAAATGGATTATAAGAATTCCTATGCTTGAAAGAGGATATGAAAATTATACTCTTAGAAATAACAAAAAAATATAAAAAAATTAGACTTTCTTCTTGTGGCTTACTGCTAAGTATGCTTTAAGGGTAATTTTGGGGTCCACATTATTTTAAGTTTTCCCAATTATAGTTATTGGAATTTTTAATGAGTTAAAATTTACACTTTCTGAATTAGAAGATAAGAGAAGCATTGGTTCATTCGAACTTGAATATCTTACATTGAACACCCAATGTTCTGAACAATTTCGAATTTTCAAATTTTTTTTTATTTGTTTATATAATTTTGCTTCGACCAAATTTCCCGGGAATCGAGAGGTCCAAAAACGGTCGATTCCCGGGAATTCCCGCTCGTCACCCTCTATTTGAGTGTAATGGTTTTTATACAAAATTTTAAAGAACTTTAGATGTCGAAAAATAACACAAAAAATTTCAATGTGTTAAAAAGGTAAAAACTAATTGCCTTTGTTTGAAGCTATGAATTTTCAAAAAAAAAATTTAGGAATTTTATATCAATCAAAAAACACAGTCACAGAGAAGAGAAGAAATATTGTTTTCAAAAATAAATTGAAAAAAAAATAGTTTCAAAAGGAATCCATCCAAAAACAAGTTTGAAAAGGAGTCCATTTTCTAATCAGTTAAACTATTTTTTTCAGGAATGCAGGAAAATGCTGATACAATGAAATTTAAGCTAGGTCAGATCAAATTCTGTTTAAAACGATAAAACAACACTCTGCTATTTTCAGTCAACATTAATCCTAAAGCACCTTTTCGTTACAACCTATCTGTATTGGAAAGATATAAATCGATTGAAATGGTTTAAAAATAATAAAACATTAATTTGAATATTCTTCAAAGAATTAAATTGTGGTTGGATTTTTAGCTGTTATATTAATTCAATCAATTACCATTATATTATTAAAACTCTTTGAAGCAATCGCTGAAAATTTAAGTAAACATATCAAAATGATGAAAAATTTGGAGGGGCGCCAAATTGATGCTTCGCCAAGGGCGCCGTGGACCCTAGGTACGGCTCTGCTTTTGACGTATGAATTTTGACGACCCATTCCAATCGAAGGGTGGCCCCCAACACCACCGGCAGCGCCTGTTGGAGTGAGCCAGTTATGCCAGGAAATTTTCTCTATAAATGCTACTTTTTGTGGGTGTTCACTTAAAATTTCATCAATTTTGACAGCACTAAGCAGACCCAAAAGAGCGCTGGAAGAAAAAAGAACTAAGCTGAAAATAGGAAAATGGGCGTGCCTAATGCATTCCGACTGATTAGAATGCATTTGGGAAATATTTCTTTTATTTTATTTTTTTATAAACAGAAATGTTCACAAAAAGTTGCTCTACTCGTTGGTGTACTTGGTTTTAAAAAAATTCAAGGAACCATCCAGATTATCCAGCATCAGTCAAACACGATCGCTTATTTGGCTTAAAATGGGCATATTTCCCCTATAACTCGGGACTCTAGCAACCAAATTCGACAAAACTTCAGGACAATTCACAAAATGATCAGCCAAACAACACGTGTTTGTTATTGTTTACATTGCGTACTCTCGTTTTTGTTTATTCAAGGTCAAATGTGAAAACGCGTTTTTCTCCGAACGTCAAAAAGCGACGTACGACAAGTTAGCACGATGGCATTGAAAATGAACTTTCCCAAGTTTCACCTATTTATTAGCCTGTAATTTTCAATTGGCGATATCTTGGAAACTATTGATCCGATTTTCAGTGTCAAAAAATGAATCTTTTGCGAAATTGTCTGATCTTTTCAATGACCGTTCAAAAGCCATTATCCGTTACTCCACTGTTCTCATTTACCACCCGGACTATTCCAAACACTCAAAAGGTGCTCCAAACATTCCACCTCGGTCTACTTGGTTCAACACTTGAGCGCATCTTCCATCTGGTTCCGCAAGAGAGCCTGGTCTTGAAGTTCAGTCAAGCCGACAGCAGCCATATGCTGTTATACGGCCAAAACATTATTCACATTCATAACTTCTGGCATTAGGTGGTGATGGTGACTACTCTTTGCTGCAGAATAGAAATAAGAGAGAAAATGTGGAGGAGTGGGGGGTTCACATATTTTCACCCACCCACGTGTGTGTACACACGTGTGGAAAAGCGTATGCTGAAAATAAAGAACCCCCGGCCCAGAAACAGGAAGGATGCATTTTATGTATACTTTTTTCATGGCCAGGTCCTGGCAACAGCTCGAAAGATGAATGTACCTTGGCCCCACAGTTGGCATCACACAGAGGGCTGCCCAAGCGATGTCGAGGGGTAAAACTAACTAGGCCCGAGGTAAATATTATTCCGGGGAACATAATTTTAAAATGCATATAAATTTCCATATTCGCCTCGTTTGTCCTGTACCGGTGCGGTGGCTTCCGGACGAATCAAGCAAGCAAGCAACTTTGTTTCGGGGTTGGGGGCGTGGGAAATTATATCTGCACTAGCAGGGTCGTCTCCGCTGTGCTTGCCATGCAAACGTGCGGAAATAATAGGATTTTTTCTCTGCTTGCTGTCTTGAAATCATTTTTGCAACCTGTTGTGGCTGCGGTCCTGTGTCAACGTGAATAAATATCAATGACAAGATATGAAGCTGCTTTACAGTATGAGCAATTCTCTACCAAAACCGGAAATGGATTTTATTTGTATTTTTTGATTTGGCTCAAACTTTGTGGGGGCCTTCCCTATGACCAAATTAGCTATTTTGTGTCATTGGTTTACCCATACAAGTCTCCATACAATTTTGGCTGCTGTCCATACAAAAATGGTATGTAAATATTCAAACAGCTGTAACTTTTGAGTGAATTTTCTGATCAATTTGGTGTCTTCGGCAAAGTTGTAGGTATTGTTGAGGACAATTGAGAAAAAATAGGTACACGGAAAAAAAATTGCAGATTTTTTTATCAACTTTTTTTTCACTAAAACTCAATTTCCCAAAATACGTATTTTTTGATTTTCGAGATTTTTTGATATGTTTTAGGCAGGGCTGTAGAGTCGGAGTCGGAGTTGGAGCCGGAGTCGGTGGAGTCGGGTCTTTTTGGGAAGCCTGGAGTCGGAGTCGGAGTCGGAGTCGTCAAAACTCGAACAGCTGGAGTCGGAGTCGGAGCCGGAGTCGGCTAAATTTTATGAGCTGGAGTCGGAGTCGGAGTCGGAGCCAGAGATTTCTGATAACCCGGAGTCGGAGTCGGAGCCAGAGTTATCTTAAATTCAAGAAAAAATATGTTTTTTTTATTGTTCAGTATTTCCTGTATAACAGCTTAATTTACAAAACAACTTATATTTTTAATTGACTCATCAGATGCCATTATGTATTTGAAGCTTTTTATTGTGATTGAAAAGCTCTAATTGGGTTATTACACTATAATCACTAAATGATAACCTTTTATCCAAGTATGTAGTATCATAACTCAAAAAATAATTAAAAAATATTGGTTATGTAGTCAGACTACATTTATGTGCCCTTTCAACTCAAATTTGACCAAATTTCATCCAGTTATTTCTGAAAAAAGTAAACACAAAGTCATCTTTTACCCCGATAGCGAATGTCTTAGAGGTTTTAAGTCAATTCATTTTTTAGGAAAAAATTACGAGGTACATAAAAAGATTATGAATAGTAATCACTGTTTTTGCAGATCGAAAAAGAGTCACTGACAGTTTAACTTTTGTAACAAATAATCAACAATAATAACAATCTCTTACTTGAAACTCAACATGCGCATTTTGTTTATAACTGAGTATAAGAAATCAAAGTGTTGCATTTAAAATAATTGAAACTAACAAAAAATGTCAACAGAAGTTGCAAAAAATTTGAAATAATCATTGATTGTTGATGTTGATGTTGTTTTTAAGTAAACTATTTTGATATCGTTACAAATTATCGTTGAACAAATCTCATGCATTTCATGCAAAAACAAATCTGAAGTTATTTTTTGATGCAAAATTGAATTTGCAATCGAAAACTATTTTAGAATTTTTTTGATAAAGGGCTCCGTTTTCAAGATATAGTCACCAAAAGTTTGATTTTAGCAAAATATTTGCAGTTTTTCGAATTTTAAAAATAGTGACCATGAGCGACCATTTCCAAAAATATTTTTTTTAAAGTTCAGAAAATTTGCTATAAAATTGTCTAAAAGACATTGAAGATAGGACCTCGGGTTGCTGAGATACAGCCGCTTCAAGAAAAAGAAACACGAAAATTGAAGTTTTCTAAGTCTCACCAAAACAACCCACCATTTTGTAATGTCGATATCTCAGTATCTAATGGTCCGATTTTCAATCTTAATACATGAAACATTTGTGAAATTTTCCGATCTTTTCGAAAAAAAATACTTTTAAAAAAATTAAATCAAGACTAGCATTTTAAATGGGCGTAATATTCAATGTTTTGCCCTTTTAAAATGTTAGTCTTGATTTAAAAAATTTCAAAATATTTTTTTCGAAAAGATCGGAAAATTTCACGACCGTTTCATGTTTTAACATTGAAAATCGGACCATTAATTGCTGAGATATCGACATTAGAAAATAGTGGGTTGTTTTGGTGAGACTTAGAAAACTTCAATTTTCGTGTTTCTTTTTCTTGAAGCTGCTGTATCTCAGCAACCCGAGGTCCTATCTTCAATGTCTCTTAGACAATTTTATAGCAAATTTTCTGAACTTTTCGAAAAAATTATTTTTAGAAATGGTCGCTCATGGTCACTGTTTTTAAAATTCGAAAAACTGCTAATATTTTGCTAAAATCAAGCTTTCGGTGGCTATATCTTGAAAACGGAGCCCTTAATCAAAAAAATTGTAAAATAGTTTTCGATTGCAAATTCAATTTTGCATTAAAAAATAACTTCAGATTTGTTTTTGCATGAAATTTCGATTTTTTTCCAAAAATCACTATTTTTTCAAAAAATCATAACTCGGCGGCAGATTTTTTGACCATGTTTCTCTATAGCTCAAAAGTTGCGGATTTTCGTCCCCTAAAACATATCAAAAAATCTCGAAAATCAAAAAATACGTATTTTGGGAAATTGAGTTTTAGTGAAAAAAAAGTTGATAAAAAAATCTGCAATTTTTTTTTTCCGTGTACCTATTTTTTCTCAATTGTCCTCAGCAATACCTACAACTTTGCCGAAGACACCAAATTGATCAGAAAAATCACTCATAAGTTACAGCTGTTTGAATATTTACATACTATTTTTGTATGGACAGCAGCCAAAATTGTATGGAGATTTGTATGGGTGAACCAATGACACAAAATAGCTAATTTGGTCATAGGGAAGGCCCCCACAAAGTTTGAGCCAAATCAAAAAATACAAAAAATAAAAGTGGTCGAAATCGGCCGATTTCGTAGAGAGTTGCTCAGTATGCAATCACTACAGTTTGTTCCCATATATAGTTCTATAAATATAAGAATGGTTCAACATTGACTTTTCGCGAATAATTTTAATTTGACCATAAGTTAAGGGTCACATGCATGTTCATCGATAATTTTTTTAAACTACAATAGTTGTTCGGTAGCTGGGCGTTGTTTAACTGGACTGTTTTTTAACTGGGCGCTCGATAACTGGGCCGTAGCCCAGTTAAAAAGCAGACAAACGTCAAAAAACCAAAACAAACCGAAAGAACCGAGGGGTTCATGGATGCAAAAATCATGTTCAGCAAATGATAAAAAAAAATCAAACTTTTATGTATTTCAAGTCACAATTAGAGAAATATGAAAAGTTATCATTGTAATTAAATTTGAGTAACTTTTATTTTTATATTTCATCAAAAAAATATTATGCATCAGTAGTCCCCTCGTTATTTTTTGTTCAGCGCAGTTAGCGAACAGCATTCGGTGACTGGGCTACATTCTCAGCCCAGTTATCGAACAACTACTGTATTGCTTGAACTATTTACCAACTGAAAAAATGAAGTTCTAAAAATATCTCAGACGAAATAGTTCAAACAAAAGCCAACATTTTAAATGCAACAACTCCTCTCTGTTCTTAATTTATCCCTTTTTCCCAAATGCATTTACGATCACAATCAAACACACTCACACACACCACCACCTCATCAAAATAAAATGCTACATCACATTCAACCGTGAAAAGGAAAAAATATGCGCTTCGCCAGAGTATTTTTCATGAATTACCTCATACGTTATTCAGTGACGTTTTCATTTGGTATTTTTCCGAGGATGGCGTAACGCTTTAGTCCGGCCAGTTTTTTTTCTCTGCTGCGTGCTTGTAATTCGTATTTCGTGGGTACTATTGTGATGAATAATTTAGGTTTTCATTCTGGAGAGCCGCTGATTGAGGGGATGGTTTGTTTTTTCAACTATTCACATGTTTTTAGGTCACACTATACCGATGAAAATACCAAGTTTATTTTTTTGCTGAAAAACTAAATTCGATTGAATTCAAGGCATTCAAAAACAGATAATATTTGTTTAGAATTTTAACTGTGCCTATTTGGTTAAGGACAACGCATTGACGGTCCATAGTTTGTGTTAGCCAAACATCAGATTGTACCAATGGAAAATGTATGAACCGATTTGGAATGCAAATCGATTTCCTAGAAAAAAAGAGGGTAGCATAACATTTTAGAAACACGTGGCAATGACGAACTATTATTCGGCGCAAACAAAGTATTGAATTCACAGACAAACGTACGCAACCCGCTGACGTTGTGCTCTCTTGCGGCATTTTGTTGTTGTTATATAATGATTATATATGAAAACGGTTGGTGTTAGAAGCAATCTTCACATCTTGTGCCCATGGGCATCAGCATCATTTCAATAACTATTTTTTGTTGTTTTTGGAGACTTGCTGAAAAAATGTGCAACGAGAGCACGTCACGACGAGCATCAAGTATTCAAAATATTGTACATCTCACACTGCAAACCAAAAACATACAAACATGTATACCAAATGAGTGGCAGTTGAAAATACAAATAACAACAGGAAACCCCAACATATTCAGCTTAAAATTAATAACAACTCTTGTACTCATCACATATGCCGCATCCGTTCTAGCGCAAAAACTATCATGTTCCTCTTGGTCGCAATGAACGTTGGTCAATTTTCCTAGTTTTACGCACACAAGTCCACATAAACAATAACACAGGAAACTGAGTCTAATTTAGACAACGGACCTATTTTAGACCAATCCCTCATTGCTTTGAAAAGCTCTAGCGAGAACGAAACCCAAAAATCCAAAAAAGACCCCAATTACCATCCAAAGCTCGCGATCACGAAATAAATTAAATCTCACTTTTGCCAACATCACCGCGCGTCACGCGATACTGTTAATTTAATTAAAATATTTCATGCCTCACTCTCTGACGGTGGCGGTGAAGATGACTAGGACAGACGAGCGAGCCCAAAATACCATTTTAGCTTTGGACTACAGCATGATACGAAATTTGAACAATCACACACACATAGTTTGTAGTCGCATATTGATTTTGTAATGAATTGGCGGTTGGCTATAGTGACCTAAAATAAATAAATAAATTATTCGCTCTACAGCTTTGCCTCGGCGTTCTCGATTGCGAAATTCCTACTCGAAACTAAGTGTCCGAAGGCTTGATTGTTGAGGCAATTGCAAACCTGTTTTTACATCTAAGTTTCCATCCACCCCGGGATTCAAACTGACGATCTTTGGATTGTGTGTCGAACTGCCTACCAGTGACTCCACCGGGACAGGGCCCAGGGAGACGACTCCTACATTTTGGACTGCGCTAACGACTTAACCTCTAGGTTAGACACGGTCAAAACAATTACTTCCCCGTCCGACGGAAGGCGTGATCATACAAAAAATGCCACCGGGACCGTCTGGGATCGAACCCAAGCCGACTGGATGAGAGGCAACCACGCTTACCACTACACCACGGGTCCCGGCGATACTAGTAGTGACTAAATTTTGAGAACGACAATCAACGAAGAGCTTATGCAAATGTGTTGAGTACGCTTTTAAATCTATTTTTAACAAAGGGTAAATCGATGGTTATAAGAATGACAATCCTTACCGGCTCAAAAATCCGTAGCGTAGTTTGATAAACCTGTCTGAGAGCCAATCATATGGAAATTCAAGGGCTTACGAGAATCGAATTGGAGTTGAGACATACATACTTTGGATTTCTCCAGGAGTTCATATTTTTTTCAAAATAATTATTTCACGCACTGAAACCAATCAAACTCTAGCCTAGTTATGTTTTAAGAATGGTGTGATAACTTTTCTAGTGCAAATATCAGTTAAATTCAGGTATTCCACAATTACGGGAGGCACAATAACATCTCACAAACACAAGCAGTGTTTTGTTGCTCTGGATAGAATAGTATTGAAAGGCTGTTTTTTATTCCAAAAGACTGCTTTTACTAGTGAAATAGCAAAAGAATGTACAAATAAAGTTCTTAAAAATAGTAGGGGCGAAATAAAATATGAATTTGGCATGCTAATTACAAATTATCACAAAAGTGTTACATATTGGTGTGTGTATGTGTGTGTTCCGAATATGTAGGATGACTGTAGACAATAATATTATGTTGTTATTTCCCCTTGATTATATGCAACTTCAACAATATATGTTCAATTTAAGCCTAGTGCTCATTTTATTTCAGTTTTTTACAAATTTGTTTAACGGTGTGTGAGGGAGATAATAAAAGGTTGAAGTTTTATTACACAATACAAATTATAAGTAAAATCCAAAAATTACTACTGGGCCTCGTAGAAAGAAAATTTACAACTGAATTGTAGAAGTTATAATATGCAGTTGGTTTTATGTTTTACAAAAATGTTACAAAATACTTTTCAAACTCGCAGAGTGCCTTGACTATTTTTGTCCCCGGATTATTTTGTATGGAGAAACCCGAGCTGACGGAAATAACTTGGGAATAACTTTTTTGATGTTTGATAATGCTAGACTAAAAATATTTTATGTTATTTTACACCAATGAAATTTTATGGTGTTCCCGGGCAGACGGTAATAACAAAATTCATGCAATTTCAATAACAAATACTGTGAAAATAACAGAAAATGTAATTGAATCTTCTTGAAAAATCCAATTTTTTATAAGGATTTTATAACAGTTTATGTTATCATAACAAAATTTGTTATTGGTCTGATATTAGTTGAAAGCCAAAACAACTTTTTTATGGAAGAATACCTCCAAATGATATTGAGATGATCGGATTAGCTGTGAAAATAAAAAAAAATAAAAACAAATTTGTTGTAATAACAAAAACTGTTATTATTTCTGTTACTTTAACAGTATTTGTTATTAAAATGGAATGATTTTTGTTATTACCGTCTCCCGAGCAGACGGTAATAACGTTGGAATAACATTTTTCGATATTTGAAAATGATATGCCAATAACATTTAATGTTATGTATAACAAGTTTTGTTATTCATCGTTAAGATTTTGTTGTTATTTAATTGTTATTGTAATAACAGACTAATAACATTTAAGATTTTCTGCGAACAAATCTTTGTTATTATTTTTTGTTATTTTAACATCTAATCCGATCATCCCAATAACAGTTGGAGGTATACTTCCATAACAAAAAATGTTATTCCATAGTTGTTTTGGCTTTCAACCAATATCAGACCAATAACAAATTTTGTTATGATAACATTAACTGTTATTCAACTCTTATGCAAAAATGGATCTTTCAAGAAGAATCTATATCACTTTCTGTTATTTTAACAGTATTTGTTATTGAAATGGCATGAATTTTGTTATTACCGTCTGTTCGGGTCTGCCCGGAGGGTCTGTTTAGTCTGTGGTAGCGGGCGGTTCATCGGTTAAAACGCGGTCCATTCATTTCGTGATTTAGTAGTGAAAAACTGTTTTAAACGAGCCGGATTTATGTGCAAAAGTTATAATACGATCCCTTTTAGTGTTTCCATGAGAAATTTCCAAAAAAATGAAGGATTTTGTAGTGCTTAACACGATTTTTCAAATAATTTAATGTTGTCTTCTTTGTTTTCTTCATTGGTGCATCGCGTCGCGTTTCGTTTCAACGTGTTCCTTTCGCAAATGTCAAAACGGATCGATAAGGCAAACGGTGAAAAAGCTGGCAAAACGTTCAAAAATGTTTTAATGTTTATGTTCGTGAAATACTCGGATATTCAGCTGTATTGATCGGTGTTTTTAGTGTTTTGTTTTGAAAAACTGTCCGGAATATTAGTTTAATTTTGCGGCAGAACTGGAGCTATGCCCTCCAGAAGTTTTGGCTGGTGACAGCTTGTTGTGCGATGTTTTTTTTTCTCAGACGTGTGCGATTTATGGTGTGACAAAGAAAAGCATTTACGTGTCAAAATCAAAATAGTGTGGGAAAGAAAAGTAGTGCCAAGAAGAGAAGAAAGAGAGCGCAGATGCTTAGACGGCTCTGACGGCTACTTGAAAAAGGCTATAAAAGGAAGAGTTGCCAAATGAGATTATGGTTTTAGGATTTGTGAAGGAAAAAGTCGTTTATTTGCTGGCAACTAAAAAATCTGTGTTCTCACTCTGTCTAGAGTTGTTGCCGTGGTGCAAAGAGTGGAAGGAAATGTTTTTATTTTTTTATTTCTGAGTGCTCTCAGGAATTCTTAAAAGGGAAATTTGAGTGTTAAATGGAAAATTATCAATACGTTTTTTTACAATATTGGTGAACGACGTGCTCTGCCAATTTTCGTTTCGTAAGCGAATTTTCAGTGAAATAAAAACAAAATATTGTGTACATTCACAAACATCTCGACCCTAAGAAAAAGCGAGTGTTTGAATGAAGGTCTAAACAAATAACGTGACAGAGTATAATCGAGTGATAATTTGGTGAGGCAATTCTAATTACATGCTTTTCTTTCAGGATTTTTCGCGGGTCATGTTTCCTCGTTCCATATTGATAACCTCCTTTAGTTACATCGCGTTTTCATTTAATATTACAACACTTAATTCGAGTTTAAAATGTTAGGTTTGCTGCTTTTTTTTGTGCCTTTAGAATTTTAAAATTTGAAGTCATATTTTAAAATATTTTGATAGGAGTATCAGGTGAGCAACACTGCCCGGAAGATGGATATTTGTGGAGTTCTTTTTGTGCTGTATTCGTGATCGTGTTCATATCGAGATCTGTGGAAGGTGCGAAGCCGCGTGGTTGGATACTTGTGTCTCTGTTGTTTTATTTGTTCCATCTGGAGTATTAGTTTTTAAATTGTTGTTATTTTTTACAGCTTCCTGGAATTATTTTAATTTAACTGTCTACATGTAATTTTATCTACTCACTATATAATTTATTTAAATGTTCATATTATTCCTTATCCTATTCCTTTCTTGAAACATACCATCTTCTCATACAATATATGATCAAATTGCTTAAATTAACGAAACTTTCTAAAACAGCACGAGAACCATCTGGAGTATTTATATTTTATATTACTGCTATTTTTTTTACAGCTTCCTGGAATCATCTTGATTATATTTATAATATTTATTATATTTATTCTTTTAACTATATTTATTATATTTATTATCTATTATTACTACAAAACTATATGCTTATTAGATAATACACTACAGACTCACATTTACACTTACAAACATCCAAATCATTTAATACATTACGCAATCAACAATTTTCATCGGCCCGATGAAATTCCCCTAACCCCCATTCCAAACCTCCCAAAAATATTCCGTTCACTTTTAAAAGTCGCATGGGTTCCCTGCACTTTTGCCACTAGTGAACAACAAAAACATCCCCTCCCAAATCCCCACGGGACTGTATGGGCGTAGCCTTGGAGCACAGTGTGGAAATTTACGTTCTCAGATATTTTTGGTTGTACCGGGCAGCAATCAAATTGTCTAAGAATATTGAATTGACCATTGTGGCACCCCCTACAGCGTGGTGCAGACCCGTAATGCTATGCTATGCTATGCTATGCTATGCTACCGTCTGTTCGGGTCTGCCCGGGTCACCAGTTGTGTTGGTCAGAGCCGAGATATGAGCCCTGATTTACCGCTTACGAGGCGGATGCGTTACCACTAGGCTACGTGGCACGATCTGGTAAAAGTCAAAACTTGCCAAACACAACAAATCGATCAGAAAGAATTTATTTTTCATTTTTGTGAAGAGAAATATATCAGAGATTTATATCAATTCTCCCTTTCACACAAGCCAACATATCACATACTGAGTATAAATAATCCACGAAGCGATATTTTCATTTGCCTCCAGGGACATTATTAGCCTGATATGATAATCTTTTTGCGAGACTTTTACTTTCGTTCGCCCTGGCTAGCTGCTAGGAAAGTCCCGTTCGCCGTTTCAATGTCATACGCGAAAGCTTATGTTATGATCCATTTACCAGGCGGTGAACACCGTTTCAAAACAAGCAACAAAAAAAGCCCTTCCAGCAGACATTCCACGGAGCTTTCTTTCGCCTTGTCTTTGATGAGCGGCGGCGTCCACAGACGTGTGTGATTGCAAGCGGGCTGGAGACGGCAAAAAAAAGCACAGCCAAAATTCGCGCTCATCCCGCTCTTTGTAGATGTGTTGATCCAACGAGTAACGTGTCGTGGTGAAAGAATTCCCTCCTGCAGATGTCGGAGGACCATAAAAGGACCATAAAATCCTCCACACGCGACGTCAACCGCCTTCGTGCCACTGGTGAAGATGGTTCCAGCCACCGGAAACGGTTAGACACAAGTAGACAAGTAGAGTGTCCCTTGGACGACATTCGAAGCCTTTATTAAGAGTAGAGCAAGAGCAGTCTGACAGCGCTTGTGGTACCCACTTAAGAAGAGTGATCATTAACGACGCCTACCTTGTCGAACTGTAGATCTTACAAAGTAGGCTACAGGACACGCATGGCTTTGAAGCGGGCATTTTGCTAAGGGCATGCAATATTTCCACTTACCTTCGATATATTGCAAATTCCATCAAATCAGTTCGCTGCGAAAGCTTTAAGTCCAAATTCCAGGACACTCTACAAGGGGCTTTCCCGCTCAGGTGTGCGTTTCTTCCCAAAAGTTAATCGGATTGTCGAGTTAGCTCTGACTGCCAGCGTCGTCGTCTGTAAGCTCAGAAACGGCTGACGGCCAAATTCAGACTCAAAACGGCAGTGAATGTGTCCATAAAGCTGACATTTGCCGGCGAAATAAAGGTGAATATATGGGTGCTGCTGCCGGAGAGGGCGGGCGTCGCACTGCCTGGAATTGTAAATTGTGCGAAATGACACTGGCTGGTGTGCGGCGGAGGAGGGAGTGGCAATTTTGAACGCCCAACTCGAAAGCTCCCCCATAAATGGCGTCCTCGCGCACATCGTTCGGTAGGTGATTTATGCTGCTTTTCCGGTACTTAAAAAAGCATGCAAATGATTTACGTGTTCTCGTATGTGTGTGGCCATTAGACAAAGTACTGTTCGTTGTAATCCAGTGTTTTATTCAATTACAACGTTCATTCACATTGAAGCTGAATGAGGCAAGGTCAAGGAAAAAGAAATGTAAACTCTGTCAGTTAATATGATAATTTTATTTCCCAGAAAATATCTCATTTCAACGGTTACGTGTCAATTTCATCTTTCATTCAATTACAGTAATGGTTTCTATTGAAATGCAATCAAGAACGGAAATCCATCATCGGAAGGTCAATACAGATGTTATGGTAAATTTTAATAATTCAACTTCAATTAAGATTGGCATCAGATCGATGACATTTCTCGCATCAATCTTAACTAAGTGAAAATTGTACTGACATGTGTTGATAACACAAATGCTGACAACAATGATGGTTCAAAGAATATTACTTGCTTAAGAATTACTTATAAGTAGTAGGGTGCCCAGAATATGGGACCTCGCTCCACAAGCTGAATATTGTTCCTTGATCTATTTTAAGACTCTGGACCAAATATGAGCAAAATCGGTCATCATTTATCCATTGATACTCGGAGGTGAAAATCGAAAAAAATGTATGAAAAACCCAAGTTTCTTACGGTTTGGTCTGCACGGTGCGCTTCTTCCATCCAAATATTCGCAAAAGTGAGATTCGTATTGAGAATTTAATGCTCTACAACTTTGTAGAACTTACCAAAGCTGTAAAACTCGATCCTGAAAAGTTATTAGCGATTTAAAAAAGTCATTTTTGTATGAAAAACTGTTTTTTTTTTTCACAGACTTTAGGCTCGGGTATCAATGGGTTAATCTAATCCAATTTCGCTAAAAATTTACACAGATGCTTAAAATAATCCAAAAAACCGTTTTCCGTTTGTGGAGCAGTGGGGTCATTTTTTCTGGGTACCCTAATAAGTACTCAAGTTATGGTAAGCTCTAATATTTGAATATTCTTTTGATTCTGTTTTAAGAGAATCCTAATACCCATTCTCAATACGGTGAAATTTGGTACAAAAATAAATAGATATGATATTCTTATGATTACCACGTTAAAAAACATGTGCCACGATTACCCACAAAATTCTCAGTATTTTATTAATTTTGTATATTTTTTGCTTTTAAAAATACTAAAAGACCAATCATAAACCACGTGGGCACTTTCTTATGAGGGAAAAAGTGTAAACAATAAAATCTGGAACAACATTATTTTAAAGGGGCGGCCTCTTACGGCCTTTCATTAACCGCGTTTAAATGGGACGAAAGGCCGTAAGAGCAATGTCGTACCGCCCCTTTCAAATGTTGCTCCAGAAATCAAAGTTTTTTAAGTGTCACCCAAACAGCACTCAATTTTCCAATTTCTCCAATCTGAGATATCAAAAGAAGTCATTTTTCATCTTTAGTTTTTTTTTCATTTGGAGGTAGATCATACAGGGATTTTCTGATCTTCTGGTTTAAGTTTTAACCCTCAAAAGCCCATTTTTTTCGATTTTTGTTATTTTTCTCGTCTTTAGGAGGTCATTTAGAGCAACTTTTGTTCTACGAAAAACTTTATTTCCCTTGTTTTATGTTTTACTTGTTTCATTTTAAGTATTTTAATTTTCAATTAACTAGGCAAAAACGTTGTTATGGTTTCGTTTGAGCAACCTGCCAAAAATGTATGGAATTTCGTAAGTTTTGTTCTCGTGGATCAAACTTACTTTTTGCCCAGGTATTTAAAAACGTGGGTTTTATAGAAAACCTGGATGTTTGGGTATCAAAAGATCGGAAATTTTATGCCCTTTCCGATGCCACATAGTTTGACTTGTGAATTGTGGACCGGTTCGGATGCCGGGGGATTTTCCGACGACGTAATTCCGGGTTGGTAGGAAATTCCAACGAAAAATCTATTCTAGCGATACAAAGACCCCCAAAACGGTGTTATACCCACTCCAGAATGTTTATTTAGCAATTTTATGGTAAAATATTGACATTTAGTTAAATTAAAAGTTTGCAAAATTAAGTTTAGATAAGTTTTATACAGAATTTCCAGAGTTATATAAACTTGTATACTAAGTAACTAGTAAACTTTATATTCAATCCAAATTATTTTTTTAATCAGTCAAGGATGCCTATTTGGAGTTGGAGGACCTGATTTATGGTGATTTGTCAACAAATAACTTTATTTATGTTAATTTTTCGAAAGGTGTACAAACTTTTTTCGCACCTTTTTTGATTTTTGTAATAGCATTTGTTCTAAAACTTTTTATAGAAAACATCTTTTTATGAGCTTTTTGTAGCAAAATATTCGGCATGAGTTTTTGAACAAAACTTAGTACTAGGTTTATGTCAACATTAAATTGTTTACATGTTTCATCACAAAGTGTGCATAGTGCCCAAGGGGTGTAAATACTTTTTTTACATACTGTATTTACAACAAAGTTTGACTATCTTGCAGGATTGGGTCCGTAAGTTTGACAATTTTGGAATAATAAGAAAACAACTTCCTTGGTTGCTGTGCACCCTTAAAGATCAAAAATTGGTTGAAAAATGGATCGAAGCCTCTGAAGGCGGGGTTAGGTTGTGAAGGGTTTAAGATAGAATGAAAAATGGGAAAATTTTATATGTTAGAGTTTCAAGAGGCGATGAGATAATTAAATGAATGTTCTAAACCTTGATTTTTCTTTGCATTAGCTTTTTTAAAAAATCCAAAAAATCGTCAAGAGAATAAACAATGAAAAATCAAAAATGCAGCGATTTTAAGGGTTAAATTTCACCAAAAAATAATTTTACTTGTGCTGCTCGAATTCGCAATCAATCGAGATTGGCATTTGGGCAACCAAGTCTCTATTTCCAAATTTCCACATGACATAAACAACCTTCAAACCAAAGCACCAAACAATATGGAACCTACCATTTGCCAGCATCATCCTCACCTTCAACCAAGGAAAATTCCGTTCCCGGTCCGTGTCCACGATGATTTATCACCCTTTTCCCGGCAGGAGCGTTTTTCCTGGGCCACCCGGGGGTGAGGAGTCACCGGTGGCACGAACTTTTCGCCGAATCACTGCCAACCGTCATCGTGGTTGCTTTTCGGAAGAGTAAACGAAAAAAAAAAGTCGGACACAAAACCTGGCTGGAAAAATCCACCTTCCGACACACATCCTGCCCCCGGGGTGGTGATGCCATCAGCAGGGGACGCAATTTTCCACCGTTTCACGCTTCCGGGCGGGGGGGGGGGGAGATTCCGCGAGAAAACGCCGCCGCGTCCACGAGGGCCCGACTCCGTCCGTTGCCAATTTGATGTGCCCTTTTGCGACAAAATTTCCCAACCGTGGAGGGGCGCGTACGTTTGGCACCCGTTTGCCCGATGATTTGCGAAATGAATGCGCTGTAATTTGCAGCGCGAAGGCGCGCCAGTGTGTCGTCGGGCCTTGGTGAAGACCTCAACTGGTTTGGACTTTACTTTTTACCTTGTAGTTTTGTGGAGGAATTTAGACCAGAAAGTACATATTCCATGTTTTATTAATTTTTTGTAATACCATTGTAAATATTTTGCAAAAGTTTTTTTTTTTTTTCAAACATAAAGATGTATTTTGTAAAACATTATGCCAAAATAGTTTTTTCTTGGAATGTATGAAAATTATGAAGTTTGGTTAATGTTTCAAATATAATAAGTTTTTATTTTCATGTAGAAAATTTATCAATAATTAAAAAAAAATAATTTCAACGCTGAAACAAACGTGAGAAACAATAAAGAGCAAACTTAACAATGTAAAACATTCAAAATGTGTGTTTCCCCCACAAATCCACTTTCTCGAACCCCAATCACACCTGTCAGGAACCCTTACGTGGAACGATGTTCCAATTCGGTCAACCCTACCGGCATTTCCCGGGCACCTGACGCAACGCTTTTCCCCCCATAAAACTGGCGAAACATCCATCACACAAAATGTATCGAGACAGACGTCTACACCACCACGACCAGCAGCAGAAGCACCAATTCCGTCTGCCATTAGTGACAGCAGACATAAGCGTGCTACCCTCCAACCGACGACCAGCAGCAATCGTTCAAGTTCCGGAAGTTGCACCAATATCGAACAAAAAAGACCAGACCATACGAAAGGGAGCGGGGTGTTCTTTTTTTTTTTGCTGCCCTCAGAAAAAGGTTTCAACGTAGACAGCGTCCAACGTAGGGTGGTTCATGCTAACGTGAGAAGCTTTTTTGTGGTTACTTAACAGTAAAAAGACGAAATTCAAATACAACCCTATCGGGCGACGACAGTCGAACGGACACGGACGAGTGGCAAATCACGACATAGATTATGCTGAATATCGATGTGCGTGGATTGAATTGCGAACCCTGATGACGTGGGAAGAAGGGCTAAGGTGACGCGACGAAATGCCACCGGTTATGATGGTGATGGATTGCAGGCGGGACTCCAAGCACGCCCATCTTCTATTGGTTTGCAAATCTAATCGACACGCCCTCTTCATGAGCGTGAACCTATAATTCAATTTTGCGGCATATCGGCTGAAACGTCGGGCTCGGGATCCGGGGTTTTCTCCCCTAATTCGAATGACGGCCCAGACATCCCACGTGGGCCGAACCAGCGCCAGTAATCCGCTGAGCCGTGCAATATTGGATTTGGCTGTCTTCCGGGAAGTGACGCAAATCACTGCAAAGTGCCTCTCAGGAGGGTGATGGATTATACGTGGGCAAAGAAAACGGGCCACAGTTGGATTCCACAGGTAGAGCAGCAGCATTTCCCTCAACAATTATGATGGCGTAAATCAATCGATTCCGCGTAGACTTCGCCGGGGGAAATTTGATCTGGGGGAACGAAATTGGACAAACTTGCTAGTGCGAATAGGATGTAATTAGCAGAGACTATTCGATCTCTAAAACGCATCAATTCTTTACTTTAAACGTAAGTTTAATAAACTTATGAACATTTTGACAAGAAGATCTGATCACCCTGTCTCAAGTTATGACCACTTAGGGAGCATTCTTTTATTACATAACCCAGTTAGGGGCAAGGGGTGGCCAAGCCTGTGTTATGCTTCACAATTATTTTTTTTTAAATTGTATGTAAATTTTATTACGATGAAGGGAGGGGGTTGAAAAATTAAAAATAAATGGCGTTACGTAATAAAAGAAAGCTCCTCTCAATGATATTTAGGGTCATCGTTTGGATAGGTATTGACGCTACATTCTCAATGAGTCTTAAAGTTTGAAGATCTGGTAACCTTATCTAAAGCTATGAAAATATAAATGACAAGCTTTACCCGACAAACTTCGTTCTGCCTTTTTTCGTTTGTTGACGTTTTTAACTTTTTTGCTTATTCAGCCTCCTGTGATCAAAATTTGGTTTTACGTAACTTTTTCCATACAATCTGCAGATTTTCCGGAATCGGCCTCAGAGTGGCCAAAGTTGTAACTTTTTGGCGTAAGAACCTTCTTTGGACTTAAACGAACCCAACGCAACAGAGAGCACTTCTATCCGACGTTCCGTGTTGAATTGATTCGCGTTCGAACAACACCGTCGATTTTTTTTTATATATATAGATAGGGGACCATCCATAAACCACGTGGACACTTTTTTGGGAATCTATTACCCTAATCTGGGGTAATCTCTGGGGTGGGTCTCGTGGCGCAGGGGTAGCGGCTTCGGTTGCCGATCCCGATGATGCTATGAGACGCGGGTTCGATTCCCGCCTTATCCACTGAGCTTCTATCGGATGGTGAAGTAAAACGTCGGTCCCGGTTTCTCCTGTCTCGTCAGAGGCGCTGGAGCAGAAATCCCACGTTAGAGGAAGGCCATGCCCCGGGGGGCGTAGTGCCAATAGTTTCGTTTTACCCTAATCTAATCTTTTTTGTATGGATCGTGGACAATCACCACACCCCCCCTCCCCCCCTAAAGTGTCCACGTGGTTTATGGATGGTCCCTAGATAATTGAAAACGTTTTGAAGTCGATGGCCGGACCCCGGAAATTTTGATGTAAGTTTGTGTTTTTTAAAAGCCTTGAAACAACCACTGTGAGATAGTTAGTTTTTTTAAGAACTTGTAAACCATACTATGAAAATTCAAACTTTGTAATTTTTCTCTATATTGCAACTTTGCAATCATAGCCATTTTTATGTTACTAGAAAATCCAAAAAATCTTATTTCTGAAAATAAGTAGCTCAGATATTGCTAAGCAAAGGTTTCTAAGCCTCTAAAAAAAATCAATGGTAAATAAATAACTGCTACACTTTATCAAAGTACTTTTTGATTGCAAATTCAATTTTACATCGAAAAATAAATAGTGCGTCCATCCCGGGAATTCCCGGGACTAAAATCCTGGGATTTTTCCAAAACCAGGAATTCTCGAATCTCAGGATTTTTTTACAATTTGTCCCGAAAATTCCTGAAATTGAACAAAACAAATAAAATTTTGGCCTCGTTTTTTTTTTGTAGAAAAATATTGATAACTAAATACATAGTAATCGATAAGAATTTTAAAAAAATTACATTTGTATTTGGCATATGGGTCATTCCATCTGAAGCGGAACAGCACTTGAAAATTACCATCTCCGATTCTGCCCAAATTTGGCAGAGCTGTTGAGACTATCAAAACATGCATAAATCCCGAATTTCATCCAAATCGGACCACCCCCTCCATTTTTGTACCCTCCCAAAAAATCAACTTTTTGGCGATTTTTGAGCGAAACCCATATTTTCAAACGACGATAACTCAGGAACCACAAATCTTAGAGGGACGGTCTTAGACTTAATTTTGAAGGAAATTGTACGTAGAATCCATTTCTGTGATCAAAATTTAAATTAAAATATGTTTTCTATCTGTATTGCGCAATTGAAAACTTTAATAGCCGTATCTCAAAACAGCCCTATTTTTTTTTTTTTTGAATTTGACCTCACCATTGTATTCCCCGTCCGATTTTACATAAGAATCACTTATCGACAGAAAGGAATATGTTTTGTTCCAGAGATATCGAATTTTAAAGTTTTGAGTATTTGAGATTACCTAAATTAGCTACACTCGCCGCCTCTGCTAGAAGCACTGAGCCGTGCTTGATGAATAATTATTTTTCCTAAATGTCCCATATGCAAAAACAGCAAGCTGAGAAAAACGCATTTGAAGTTTGTCCCATACATAAGTCTACGTGTTAAATTTTCGCGAAAAAACTGGATTTCCTCCTGATTTCTAGAACAAAGTACTGGATGTTACAGGCTCTTTTGAAAGAGCACACGATTTTGAACCAAACTGCATCAATAACTCGAAATCGATGAAAATGCATATGGGACATTTATGCGATCAGGGGCAGTACAGCATTGCCTAGGCGTTCCCGATTACGGGATTCCTACTCGAAGCTAGGTGTCCGAAGGCTTGTTTGTTGAGGCAATAGCAAACCTCTTTTTACACCTAAGCTTCCATCCACCCCGGGATTCGAACCGACGCCCTTTGGATTGTGAATCCATCAGCGACTTCACCGGGACAGGACCCAGGGAGACGACTCCTACACCTGGAATGAGCTATCGACCTAACATGTAGGTTAGACCGGGGCCAACATTTACTTCCCCATCCGACGGAAGGCGTGATCAGACAAATTTGCCACCCGGACCTTCTGGGATCGAACCCAGGCCGACTGAGTGAGAGGCAATCACGCTTACCCCCTCCCACAATTTGTACACCGATTCTAAATTCTTTGCTCCAAAATCTCCTGTTCCTATTCAGTAGTCCCAGTTTTCCCCAGTTGGCCAAAGCAGAAAAAAAAAAAACAAAAAATATCCATTTTTAATTTCTTTCAAGGGGTTACATACATGTAGAAAATGCAAAAAATCTTATTTCTGAAAAAATATTAAATCCACTTGAAAGATGATCACTCCTGAAAATTTTATGAAGATATTTCTATATTTAACTGAGTACTGTGTTTTGTGTTAATAATGCAATCGATGCCTCTCCACGTGTTCACCGTCTGACATGGGGCGTCGTGGTTTTCACCTAGCCGTCATAGCATACTAAGGAAATGTGATGCTTTTGAAGGATGAATCGTTGGTTTTGGAGACACCGGACGTCGATCCAATGCGCACCTTGGGGACAGAATGGACAAGCCTAATTCCTTCTGGAATGTGTTCATTGGACCATCCCCTACACACCTGTCTTTATTCCGAGCGAATCCATGTTGTCCCCAGACCTGTAGGAACGATTGAACGAAAAGCACAAAAATCCCATAGTAATTTCCATGTAAACTTTAATCCGCTGGGGACAGGCCAATTCTCAACCAAATGGGCTGATATTTGGCATGAGAGTCTCTATAGGTATCCTCTACTAGGGGAACTCCGGTTTGCCTGATTCTGAGAACTTTTTTGTTTGGCTGAAACACCCTAATATATATAGTAATGCCTTTAAAATAAATTTAAATAAGTTTAAATGTGTTCTCATACCAACCTCAGACATTTCTACCGATTTACATTTATGTAACCCCTTAAGCTATTTAAAAACTGTCGTCTATGTTAAGATTGAAGTGTAGATTATCACCAATTAATACAATTGAGCTTAATCTTTAATTTTAAGATTGAAAACATAACAAATACAATAAAAATAAAGATTTTATGACTGCTTAAAAAATTTCCCAAAATTCCGGGAGTTCCCGGGATTTTGAAAATATTTTTTCCGTTTCCTGGGAAATTCGAAATCCGGGAAAATTGGACGCCCTAAAAATGAAGATAAATTTTTTTTGCGGCCAGCATTTCGATATTGATTCAAAAAATCATAACTCGTTCAAAGATTTTTTGCCCGTTCTGAAAATTACTTCAAAGCTGGCTTTTGATTTCCCCTAAAACATATAAAAAAAAGTATTTATTTGCAAATCAAGTTTTAGTGACAAAAAGTGAAATTAAAAATCACTAAAAATATATTTTACCGTGTATCATTTTTTTCAATGTATCCATACCTACAACTTTGTTGAAGACACCAAATCGATCAAATAATTCTTTCAAAAGATACAGATTTTTGAATTTTCATGCATCATTTTTGTATGGACAGCTGCCAAATTTGTATGGAAAATTATATGGACAAACTAATGATGCAAAATTACTTCTTTGGACATACCGAAGGCACAAAAAAAGTTTCAGATGGATTAAAAAATACAAAAATTAAAAACTCCTCAATTTAATTTTTTTTTTTTCATCCTCGATAACATTTTAGATGGTATTCTAACACATTGTATGTTCTTATTTCTTCACAACTTTATTTTAATAATTATTTGTAAAATATTTGGCTCATAAAAAAGAATTCTGAATAAGCATAGCGACTAGTTTTCAACGAAACACATTGTTTGTGTCAAACCCGGATTGATTACTAATGCATACAAAACCCAAAATTTCCAACTTCTCCAAAATAACCCAACAAAAAAACTTCTCACCGTTCATCAATCCCCAACAACCGGCGCCATCGTTAGCAAGCGTATCATCCGGTGTGGATTTTCCACGCGTAATATGCAATCCGCGGATTTTACGACATGTTTTCCACTACTTTTTGTGTAATTTAATCGGGCTTTGCCTCTCACCAGCCTCTCCCTTAAACCGGCCCAAAGCCGCAACAGCTCGTTTGTGGTGGTGTCGAGGTGAGATTTTTTTTACGTTCTGGGTTTTATTTTCATTTTGCATTTTTTTAAGACTGGGCTGCAACAGTGGATAACGCCGGGACCAGGACTAAATTTGTTTAAAAAATTCAGCGCAAATCGGATCCCTGCTCATCGCTTCCATGGGCACGAGAACTAGTGCGAGGTATTTAATTAGATTAAATCCAATATTGCACCAGGATTTTAGCTAAGCTGCGCTTCGCTGACGATTAGATCGTTCAATTTATTTTATTCTATTTTTTTCACACCGGGACTGTCGAAACTCCCACGATCCTTTCGGAATGTGAGATTTTTGTTGCGGCTGGTTGAGCACAAAACAATCTGCTGGCTATGAGCAAATTTATTGCCAAACAAAGTTGCAGTGTAGACCAGTTTAAAAATGGAGATAAAAAAAATCCTTTTAACTTTCGGAAATGAATCTTTTTTGGGGGCACGTGGGCACCGTGATCAGAAGTAACTCTAGACAAACAATATTGTTTTTGGTATTGTCCTTTGTTTACTCTATGCTATGTTTGGTTGCAAATTGTTGATTTTTTTAGTTGTCTTTTATGCAGTAAGACTCAAAACTTCCAATCAACTTCAGTGAAAAGTAAAAAAATGTTATTATTTTATCCTGAAGTTCAACTTCAAGAAGAAAACATAATAACAGTTTCTGATAAAATAACAAAATTTGGTATTGAAGTGATATTATATTGAAAATGTTAAATAACACGCTAATAAGAGGAAATGTTATACATTTCAAAAACTCTCCTAATAACAAAATTTGTTGTTCGTTCGGTATACTGACTTAGAAAAAAAATTACCATAAATCGCACAAATGGAAAAGTTTCTAAGTGTCCATAACACAATCTGTTATTATTTTTTCTTTTGTTAAATATGTTTAGATCTTTGAGATAATTTTGTCCAATATCGTCCTGGTCATTATTTTGGCCATGAAATGGGGTCCTTAAGCTAAAATTATACCAAAAAGTTGAAATTTTGAAAGTTGATTTTTTTAAATTTTTCGATATACCCCCTAAGGGACCACCATGGGGTATTTCCATATAAGCGAGCGGCCAAAAATATTATTTTGCTTTTTTGTGACTTTTTTGTGTTGTTTGTACTTAGTATAATGAAAACAAATGAATTTTGATATTTTTCCAAAAAAAAAGTTTAATTTTCGATTTTTTCATATATTTGAGGCCACATGCATTAAAGTGGTGAATTTTAATATTCTTGCTCTGTCTATTTGATGCACGGAATGGCGGTTTATGCTATGTTAAAGTTTCTGATTTACGTTCAATCTCCCTCCCCTTCTTCTTGAGTTAAATCCACCTCTCTTTGAATGAATTTCTAATTTTAATAAACGTACCTAAGTACCAACAAAGTCATGAATATCAAATCAATTTCAAAACATGCATAGTAGGTACATTATTTCTTCCTCTGCAGGTAAAATAATATGCTTTTAACCAAGCGTATACGCGAAATTATTAATTTTCCTGCATGAATCAAAATATTCAAAATGGCATAACTCAAAAAGTGCACATAAGTGCACTTTGAAAATTAGAGACAAGTTAGGACATGGTTCAAATTTTAGGCTGCAAAATTTTCAGATCGCACAAATGCACACAAAAAAAGTACTCCATTAACAAAGTTGAAAAAAACTAAATTTTGAATAATAATCCATCTTTTTTGATTTTTATTTTTTTAGCGTGTAAAAGTGTGTTTTGAAAAATGTTATTGAAAAGTTGAATCAATTACCTTTCTGAATAAATATAATGATGCAGGAAAAATACATAAACAGCTACACAGTACAACTATGAAAAATAATCATTTTTTTGTCAAAAACATGTTTTTCTTACCATTTTCGCCTTTGAAGGTCTGCAATTCAGTGAATTTTGATCCTACAACTTTCAAACTCCGGATTTTTCTTAGTTAGAATGTTTATTTTCGAAAAAAAATACCAAAAAAATAATTAGAGTATGTCGGTTTTTCGATTTATGGCCGCCTGAAACCCCATAGTGGGACGTTGCTAAAATTGCCTAGAACTATGGGATAATTTTGACCAATTTCATCGGGGCATTATTTTGGCCATGAAATGGAGTCATTAAGCTAAAATTATTTTAAAGAGTTGAAATTTTGAAAGCTGATTTTTTTTAATTATTTCATATACCCCCTAAGGGATTTTACTTAAATTGGCTAGAACTATGAAATAATTTTGACCAATTTCATCGGGTTCATTTATTTCACCATGAAATTGGGTTTCAAGCTTAAATTAATCCGATAAAATTAACTTTTGAGAGTTTTTTTTTTAATTTTGTTATATTCCCTAACGGTATTGATTTATTTACTGAGAATTTTTGAAGTGTGAATAACAAAAACTGTTATTATTTTCACAGAGCCAGGAAGTCGGAGCTGACGTTAAAGTTCGAGCTGGAGTGAGACCTCAGAGACTGCATCGGATTCATCTAATTTTCAGTAACTTTTACTTGGAGTCGGAATCTGTGAAGTCAGGTATTTTTGGAGAGCTGAAGTCGTCGTTGACGTCATATCCTGCATCCAGAGTCGGAGTTGTCTTCAAAGTATGGATTCAAAGTCGCTTGGAGATACCCGACTCTGCAGCCCTGACTAGTACAGAGGAGTTATGGCAACTGCAGGTTTATTTGCAAATTACAAATAAGGGACCATCCTTAAACCACGTGGACTTTTTAGAGGGGCGATTGTCCACGATCCATACAATTTTTTTTGTATAGACAATTGTCCACGAAGGGGGTAACAGATTCCCAAAAAAGTGTCCACGTAGTTTATGGATGGTCCCTAAACCAAAACAATAACTTTTTTTGTTATGGAGACATACCAGTTCAATAACTTTTTTTTGTTATGCTGCTACACCTCTCCGCACAAAATAACAAATCTTGTTATTCCTTCATGATTCCTTCTGTGTTATTGGTTTATTATTGCAATAACAACATAATAACAGTTTAAGTTATTCTTCGAACAAATCTTTGTTATTGATTTTTGTTATTTTTACAACTTATCCGATCATCTCAATAACATAATTCGATCTTCTCACAATATTAAAAACTGACCTTCCCAAATTATTTCCGTCTGCTCGGGTATGAAGTTTGCATTTATTTCATAATGTTCAAATATTTAACAAACCGATTTTTCAGAATCATGTTCAGACCCATATAGTATTTTAGGGGATGTGATACAAAAAGTCGAAAGACATAAGGTCGAAAGGACAAAAGGAGGAAGTGAAAAAAATGTCGAATGAGCAAATAATGGAAAGTGAGATTATCGGAAAAAGTTTGAATTAAAACACAGTTGAATGTTATTACAATTTTTTTAATTATTTTTTCTGTACACCCAGAACTGGACATCAGCAAACGAGAGGATAAAGAGCACGATTCGGTAGTAAAATTGTGCTGTGTGCGGACTGAGAGGATAAATCTTGAAGACTTCGATCACGTTCAACTTCAGAGATTTGAGCTCTTCTTTCAGCACACTCACATCCATGTCGTACAGGCCTCGGAGGACCTGTTTCATGGGGTGTTTACGTGGATCGTCATGGCTGTAGTATTCAATCTTTGTGTTGTTCAGGAAAGCCCGAACGTAGTTGTAATCCTTTCTGGTAGGTAGCAGAATTTTGAGTCCATCAGCACACAAGCGAATGGAAGCTCGTAAAGCACCAGATTTGATAAACCCGGTCAGCCACTTTCGCACCGCATCCAATGACGATGTTTTCATAAAAATGGGTAGCAACTTCTCCCGTCGTTCAAATTCTTCCTTCTCGCTCACGTCCACAGGGAGGGTAGCGAACTGGTTTCCAGACGAATTTTGAGCGTCCTTGTCCAAACTGCCTGGCTTTGCAGGTAGCACTTCGGCATTCTTTAGCTTCTTCAAATCTGCCGATCCTGCTGGAAAGGACCGCCTCTTTTTCTTGCCGTGAGGCATTTTTGCACTTTTTAAGCACTTATCCTGTGTTGGAGGAACGCACGTCTAACTCGCTGCTCTGTCAATCGCAGACTCTAAGAATTTTAGTATTTCCGTGCAAGTTCCTAGTTTTTTTTATTAGTTTTAGTACGAATTTAACATGTATGACAATATTCAGAAAAGGCTTTTGAAACAAGTGTATTAAAATGGTTTTGAATCGTTAAAAAAACAAGTTTTCTCTCAGTTTTCTGCTTCCACAAACTTGTCCAAAATAATGCCCATCCACAGTCCCTGTGCGTATGTTGCCAGCAAGGTAGTGTTATTGTTTTAGCTTTCTTCGCTCAAGTGGAAAGATTTACTTTCATAACTCGTAACTCGTCTGAACCAGCAACCGGGGAGCCCGGGTTAACAATCCACGTGTGGGAATTCCGTTCCGACAAAAGGACGTGGAAAAAACTGGAAGTGGGGCGTTTCGGCAATATCTTACGCTCCGCTGGGCTGGTTAGTATTTTTATTAAAAAATTTCCTTTCAAACGAGAGTTGCCTTCCTACCTTCCAGCATCAGTAACAAAATCCAGCCTCGAAAACTTTCACTTTCGTTTCAGGGCTATGCTATCGAATATATGGGCTCCGAAGGCTCTTTGAAACTTCTGGCGAAAGTTCCCACATCCTGTGAGATATTGGTAGCGCGCCAGATTGATTCAACTTGGCAGCCTTTTTTCCCCCGGGAGTGCTTCTCATTATTTTCTTTCCAGTCGAGCCTGAAATGCAGAATCCCAAAACTTCCAACGATGCCTAAAAATACATTGAAGGTAGGATTACTGCGGGGGCGGATATCTTGTTGACTCGGTTCAAAGAAGTCTATATGACTAAATGAATACAAAATATTTCTGTAAAAAATGTAGAAAAAAAAATCTTATCTTTCTTAACGATTCCCACTAACGACGATCCCCCAGGAAATGCCACGCGAGTGACACGCCGTAGCAAATGACCCGCATCGCCATCATGTCACCTCATCCGTACACCAACAAACAAGCCCATCCGCGACCGACTTCAACCGTGGCCCGGGCCGGACCTGCGTTCCGTGTTCACCGTTGGTCGTCATGTTCTTAATTATATTACGCCCGGCGACGACGCCACCGCGCGTGATGCACCTGTGCAATATCATAATTTCATTTTAATTGAGGTCATTAATATTCTTCCCTCGGGGAGTCGACCGGTTCACCGCTCACGCGTCGTCCCCGGGTGTTCTTTTTTCAGTCTTTTTATGTTTTTTTTTTGTTTGGCACCGGTTTTCTGACATTTTCCAAAAAAATGCACCAGTTAGGCATTTTCAAATTTAATTTGATTTTTTATTTGCTTCGTGGTGAACAACATATTTGAAAAAAGGTATTGAAATTTTGCACTTTTTTATTATTACAGAAGTTTTATCACAATATTATCACTTTTGTGCTAAATTTACATTTGAAGGTTAGAATTTTATTTTTATCGAATTTCTTGGACAAATTCCTACACTTAAAAAAATAAAAGTACCAAATTCCTGAATTCTAGGAATTTTGGCTCCTTTCCTTATTAAGTAATCCAAAAAACCCGATTACTAAATAAGGAAAAGAGGCAAAATTCCTAGAATAAAGGAATTGGGTACTATATTTTTATTTCAGTGTATAAAATGCAATCTGAAGAAAATCATTTGAAAAGTTATGAGTAAAAACCACCAAACATTGGATTTTTGTTTACTATCGATGAACGTTCCCTCTAAGTTCAGCCCAAATCGGTGAAGGTCGAGTCCAAAAGTGACATTGACATTTATGCTGTAAATTTAAAAAGAACTATTCGACCAACTGTAGTCCCGATTCGCTCCAGTTGACGATATTTATTTTGCACCACTAAAAACGATTCATTTAAATTATTTTTGTCACGCCAATATTTTTAAACAGTGAGATTTTGGCTTTTTGAGCAAATTTGAGAATAGAGTAAATATTTATAAAGAAATAAATGTATATTGTTTTATAAATTTGCACCAAATTTTAAATTACAGAAATTCCGAAACTCCTTAGTTAACAATATTTTTAATCGGTTTAACATTTACGCATTTCGAACATCAAGTCATTGAAACGATAATATAAATTATCATTTATTTTTTTCAGTGATTTGTTAGAATGTCTCGACGATCCTAGAACTTTGCAGAACTCAATTTGATCAAATCTGTAATTTTTGCGATAACATCGTTCCAACTTTTTTTTCGCAATTTTCGTCACCGAAAATTCCGCGGAGGCAGTCGTTTAAAAAAAGTTGGAACGATGTTTTCGGTCGCAGAAATTACAGATTTGTTCAAATCAAGCTCTGCAAAATTTTATGATCATCTAGACATTCCTAGTTCCTAACCGGATCCGTTGCTTAATGCTCTTAATCTGAATTCATCCGTAGTGCCGAAATAATGCCACAAGGTATTACATATCAACCCATTATATAACTACTAACACCGTCTCAAAACAGCCCAGGGCCATCTCAAATACTCATGAACTGGACGAGGGAGTCGTGGATTGCCTGGCCCGAGTCATCTGCATTACCGTATGTCTGTACAATTTCAGAAAAAAATCGTTAGCCATATAAAGGTTTTTCGCTTCAAAGGTTCTTGAGATATATGGTGGTTACTAACCGAACCATCTCAGTTGAAATATACTGCGGTCATGGCCAAGTCCTGCCAAGACGGGGGTTCAAATACATACATAGGGTAGGGTAGTCATCAATGAGACACTTTTGGTTTTTAAACTTCAACGATTTTTGTATTTTTTTCATTAGCATGTTTTAAAGAGCTTTTTGTTGCATTTTCTTTCTTTTAATGTGTTCTAACATTGACCAAAATATGAGATCGATCTGACCTCTACAGCCAGAGTTATTCAACTGTCTCATTGTAGACGCACTTGGCAGGAACAAGGAGACAGCTGGGGAACAATGAGACACTCTATGAAAATCAATAGTTTTCTAGTAAAATATCATTTTTTGTATTGTTTCATTGCAGATGACTTGCTTTGAACATTTTCAAGCAATTTTGTCAACATGAAACTTCAAATAACAACAGTTATACTAAAAAGTATTTAAATTTTGTATAATCCATAGATTTTACCAAATAACTTTATATTTTAAGTTAAATGAAGTTCAAACTCACTAAATATGCCAAAATTCACCTCCAATTCATGTTTTGAAAGATTTCCATAGATTTTGAAAAGTTTAATGAAGAAAAATCAAAGTGTCTCATTGTTACCCATGGGCTGAAAGGAGTGGGGAACAATGAGACAGCCCTGGATTCTGGGTATATTTTAAATTTTGGCCAAACCTAATGAAAGGACATTGTAGCCCAACTAATGCCCTGTGAAATGACGAAAGAAATTTGGAGAAATATTAGTTTTTGTGTTAATGGCAGTCTATAAGCGAAAATGTAATTTTTGGTCATAATTTACTTTTACACCCCAGAATCAAACATGTATGAATAACTTTGCAAGAGAGCGTCCATAACCAAAGCCACTATTATGGCAGACGTGTATCTAGTAGACACACCTTCCCCCCAAATATGAGCCTGCTTGGTTGAAACTACGTCTTGTGAGAGCCATTTATCATTGTTCCCCGTGTCTCATTGATGACTACTCTACCCTACATACATACATACATATAGACATTCCTAGTTCCTTCCTTGACCTTATACCTTTCCAAAAACCGTCCAGCTCTAAGTAGAACTTACTTGGGGACACCGTGGAGATTTTCCCTTGCTCCCTTAAAAAAGAGGAGCATCAACGCTTCCCGTCTTCCAAATCCTTTTCCTTGTCCCTGTGGCACTTCGGAGATGAGAGCGGCTTGCAATGGATAGCTGTCATGGCTGTGAGAATCTGGTTCAGATGAAATTGGTTCTATTCCCAATTATCAATTCCTATGCAACTTGGGCTTAGACAATCATCACTTTACATGGAAAAATCCAGTCTACAATCCGCTGAAAAAAGCGTCTTCTAGCGAAGAGACACAACCACAAAAGATAAAACATTTCTTCGAAACTGTCTCATGTTTTATATAAAACAAATTTTACAAAATATTTTCTAAGTCACAACCACCAACTGGGGAAAATCCGGACTTAAGTCTGAATAGGTACTGGAGATTTAAGAAAAATTAAGTTGGAAATCGGTTTACTAATTGTTTTGTTCTGTTCCGAAATCAATAAAAAAAAACATAATGAAACAAATTTGGCTTTAACTGCTGTCTTAATTTGTTACTTCAGTCCTGACTTGTTCCAGATGCCGGTGTTTTATGAAAAGTAAGGCCGTTGCAAATATTTTTCAAAGTTTATGTCGCCCCTCTCGTCAAAGTTGGTCAGAAAAATCAGGGGGCAAATTTTTTTTTTCAAAAACTTCAAAATTTTAATGAAAATAGAAGTCTTATCAACTGTAAAAATCTCAAATGCATTTTTCTGCATCGATTATTATATTAAGCATGCTTGGGATTGTTTAAAAATGTTTTGAATTTTTATAAAATTCCAATGTACAGCACCGAAAAAAGTATTTTTCCACATAAAATAACATTTTAAAACAACTGAACAGGAAATTTTAAAACACATTTTTCATTGAAATGTTGAAAAAATGGCTCGTAATTTCAATTTTTATTTTTTTTTTTATTTTTATTTATAGCTTGACTAAAATGCATTTTAAAACACATTTTTCATTGAAATGTTGAAAAAATGGCTCGTAATTTCAATTTTTAATTTTTTTTATTTTTATTTATAGCTTGACTGCGCCGAATGTCTCTATCGTTAAATAATTAAAGAAAATATATATAGACACTAACCTAAATTAAGTTTAATTAAGAAATGTTTAGTTAAAATCCACTTATAATGTGCTGCATGCAAAAATATTTCGGTTGATACAACGAAAAAAAATTGTTAAAAAATGGTTGCAAAATAAGGTCCAGCCTGTTTTTTACAGAATATTCCACAATATTTTAATTAAAAACAAAAAAAAAATAGTTAATTTTCTAAAAAATATATTCTAGCAGTCGACTGTTTGAATTTTTTTTGGTCATTTAACCAACAAAAATGGTAATTCCAACTATTTTTTTAGTTACTGGTGGTTAGAAATTTTTGGATAACAAAATCAACAATCGATTGTTGAAAAAAAAATTGTAAAAAATTGACTCATACTTTTAGTTAGTTAGTTAGTTTAGATTTTCTTCGATTTGTCATGGCCGGTCTCTCCGTGGATGAATCTTTATTCTGGCTGACACTTGAAAAATCTGGCATTCCCACATTTATCTGGCAACCTGGCAACCGTGATTCAACTGTTCATTTTTTCCTCAACCAAAACTAAATTTCCTGAATTTGTTTTTTTAATTTAATTTCGGGAATTCCTGGGACAAAATAAAGAAAATTCCGAGATTCGGGAATTCCCGGTTCTGGAAAAATCCCGGGAATTCCCTGGTCGGACGCACTAAAACAAAGTCCCAATTTAATTTTTTAAGATTAATTTCGTTTTTTTAGTTCGATTTCAGCAGTGCCGATACCCATATCCTCATTTTTTAGAGTAGTTCTGAATCATTGAATGTCCATTCCTGAAAATTGCAATTGAGCTCTGCCACATAAAAGTATCATGAATAAAGGCTTTTGTGTTTATCTGCAAATATTTTTAATTTTAAAATTTCAAACTACTTTTTATTTTTTTCAATATGTTCAATAATCAGATAATTTGATTTGTTCAAAGATGTGCCGGTTCTTTCCTCCTTTCCTCCTTTACAAGAACCTGGCTCGTTCGGGCTAAATCCTGTGGGGCACCTGCGGGAGTACCAGACGGCTTACTTTTTCTGCGCCACCAAGGTTCGCGTTACTTTTTCCAGCACTTGACGCCCCACACAAACCACCCCCTTTTTTGCCTTTGAATCCGTACGGAGAAAAGGAAAGATAGAGAGAGAGAGGTGTTATTATTTATATTTTTTCCCATTTTTTTATCCCTCCAAAACGAACTCCCACCACTCACTTTGGCGGCGCTGGGCTTTTTCCCTGTCGGTGGAATGGTCTTTGGCGCGCGTTGTTTTTACACGAAATAACATTATTATATGAGACGACCCTCGCCCGGACTGGAGGCTGTGAGTACTGCTTCTAAAACAGGAAGACGTCATTTGTCCGGACCAGAAGTAGCGGGATCCTGGGAATTAAATTTATTTTTTTGCCGAGCACGGACACGCGAAGGTACGGTTATGTTTATGGTGATAATTATTATTATTTCTGTGGCAGTCGCTGCCGGCGAAATGGGAACTAATTAATTGGCTGAGATAAAATTAACGTTATTTCTGCCTCCCTCGCAACGGTCGGGAGTCAGATCCAGAAGAGCCGGTAAATTGAAAATAAATTGAAAGAAATAATGACCATGGGTATTCAATTCATATTGAACAAACAACCGAATCTGGTTAGACTATTTTTCCTGTCAGTAGTTCTGTGCAGAGTTCAACCCTTCCTTCAATACAGCCTTATCTCAGCATTCAAAGATACCGTTTGCTCCCGCGAGACGAAGAGTGATAGCAGAAGATTACCAATAACAACCCGTCTTATAAAACGATCCAATAAAGTTCCTCACATTATCAGTGCGCTCCGACCAACAGGTTCCCCACCATGTCGGGCAAAACGTTCCGTGCGGCAGCCATCGTACTCTCAATAGTGGCATCTTGTGGATTTGGCCAAGATGTGCCATCCAAAGACTGGTGGGAAACGGCTCTGTTTTACCAAATCTACCCGCGGTCGTTCTACGACACCAACGGGGACGGAATCGGCGACATCCGGGGAGTGACGGCCAAACTGCAGTACCTCAAGGACACCGGCATCGACGCGACCTGGCTCAGTCCGGTGTTCAAGTCACCCCAGCGGGACTTTGGGTACGACGTGAGCGACTTTCTGGAGATTGACGCCCTGTTTGGGACCAACGCCGACATGGAGGAACTGTTTGCGGAGGCGCGCAAGCTGGGCATCCGGATCGTGCTGGACTTTGTGCCGAACCACTCCAGCATCGAGCACTGGTGGTTCAAGCAGTCGGAGCTGGGCGTGGAGCCGTACAGGGATTACTACGTGTGGCACCCGGGACGGCCGGTTCCCGGGCAAATTAAGCCCGATGTGCCGAACAATTGGGTAAGGTTGGGTTTCGTGACTGCTGGCGATGATTTTTGAACACTTTGCGATTTTGATAGAACTCCGTCTTCTACGGCTCGGCTTGGGAGTGGAGCGACGTCCGGAAGGAGTACTACCTGCACCAGTTTGAGGTGGGTCAGCCGGACTTGAACTACCGCAACGAAGCGGTGATCGCCGAGTTTGACGAGATATTGCGCTTCTGGATGGGGAAGGGCGCGTCCGGGTTTCGCGTTGACGCCGTCAACCACATGTTCGAGGACGCCGAGTTCCGCGACGAACCGGTGGTGGACCCGTCCGATCCGCTTCGCTACGGGTACACCAACCTAATGTACACGAACAGCTTGGTAGGTTGGGGAGTGTTGATAGAAGATGTATTGACGTGATTATGTTTTGTAGCTCGAGACTTACGACGTAATTGGTCGCTGGAGACGGGTGATTGACGATTATGCAAAGGAACATAACCGGGAGACGATGTGAGTACGTTTTAGGAAGGATTCAGTATAAGTATCTGATCGATTCATGCATTGCAGAATCATGATGACGGAAGCTTACACCAGCATGGACATGATCATGCGCTTCTACGAATCCGACGACGGAGTCGAGCAGAGAGCGCATTTCCCCTTCAACTTTGCCATGATTACGGAACTCAACGCGCAATCGAAGGCCCGCGATTTCAAGTACGTCATCGACCGATTCTTGGAGAACATGCCGCGCGGAAAGGTTACAAATTGGGTTGTAAGTATTTCTACACGTGAAGCAACACCAACAAGTTTTAACCTGCTCGAATCGTAGCTTGGAAACCACGATCAACCCCGCGTAGGAAGCCGATACGGAGTGGAACGTATTGACGGAATGCTGCTGATGCTGCTGACACTGCCGGGCGTGGCGGTGACCTACAACGGGGAAGAGATTGGAATGGTCGACTATCGGGATATAAGTTACGAGGACAGCCGCGATCCACAGGGTTGCAACGTAGGGCCGGACGAGTATCAGTGGAAGTCGCGAGATCCCCAGCGGACTCCGTTTCAGTGGGACGATACGTACAATGCAGGATTCTCGAAAGCTGAAAGACCGTGGCTGCCCGTACATCCGTACTTCCGCCAGACGAACTTGCTCAAGCAGAAGGAAGCCGATTACAGCACTTACAAGTTCTACGTAGATGCGGTTAAGCTGCGCAAGAACGATGTCTACTCCCACGGACTGTTCAAATCTCGCGCATTATCAGAGAATGTGTTCGGGTTTGTTCGCTACATCAAAGACCAGCAAGACTCGTACCACATCACTGTGGTCAATCTAGCTAATGAAGTGACAACCGTCGATTTGCTCGACCTGTTCCAGGTCACCAACAAAACCGCAATCAAATTGACCGGCACCGAGTCCCGCTTCAAGGTCGGACAGCAGGTGAATCCAACCCGGCTAACGCTCGGCCCGTACGAATCGCTCGTAATTGCAGAATCATCTGGTATCGCTCTCCGGATGACACTCTGGTTGATGGTAGCAGTGTTGGCAAGATATCTGTGTGCTATAATTGAATCACAATAAAACTAATTATCTCTGTCTTTGATACCGTCGATGGGATGCTACCAGCGCAAGCAATTCCTACAATGCAAAGGCATCAACGAAACACTAAATTACTCACGAGGAGTACAATTCGCGCTAGAAAAAAAAAGCACTCAACCTGGCGCTTCGAAAGCAACAGCCATTAATCATTAATGAGTCGGTTTAAAAGCGCCTGGGATGGAGAAAATCCATCTTTTGCACCTGATTGAATCGCCGGAAAGAAGTTACGGCGAGGAAGGAATAGTTAAAAATTTAAGTCCTGTTTACACTTTCATCGCGTGCCTGTCTGGCGGTGATAATTAGCTTCAGGATATTCAGCTGACGTTTAAAGTTTTTTTCACAGGGCACAACTCTACTAATTGTTGTTTAATTGTTGTTCGAGTTAAGATTACTCCAGCGGTGCGAGATCCATAATCGCCGTTCGCCAACTGATAAGACCATTGAAATTCATAACCATTTTTAACGACGCGCAATAACTCACTGTACCCTCGCATTTTCCCCAAAAAAACAAAAAATGAATACAACATTCTCCATCCCAACAATCCTAGCTTATTCGAGCAATAAATTTTTAACGTCCGAAAATTCGCTGCTCCGAATACCCGCGTTACTATGCAACATCCTGAATGGCACTTTGGCAGTCCTGGCAACCAGCCAGAAGGCTATTTGTTTTGGTGGTGGCGCGAAACCTTTGACCTACTACCTACTCAGCACTCGTGCACCGTTGTAACTCGAAAATACCGTGACCAACAAATGAACGCCCTTCAATAGCTGAGCGGGAATCTCGAGCAGCGCAAAAAACGAACCAAATTTGCCAATCTTCTCGTCATCAGCGCGGCGCGCTGGAAGTGGGATTGTGGACGTTCTTCATCAAGTCACTGGAATCAGCAAAATCCAGCTCTTTTTGTGGGAAAATCTCCAAACCCACTCACCGTCACCGACGTCTTGCTAACTAGATGCAAATTTATGCACCCTCCGTCTTGTTTTAGTGCTCGCCCTGTGACCCATTCCGTGTCCGTTGAACTATGACGCTGACGATGGTCTTATATTTATTAATTCCATCTCCAGGGTGCCTTCCCGGATGTCCCGGAGATGGCGGCCGTTATGCGGCGCCGAGCCCTTTTCAAGTCCTTGTCCTCGAGGACCGAGAACCGCTCGGTCGGACGCAAATTTGCACAATAATGGCATTTCCCGGAACACACATACCTGGCTCCGTAATATCCGCGCAAAGTCAACGGCAAATGGCACTGCGAATCACTACGGCCACAAAGTGTGGAAAGTTTAAAATTTAAATGAGGTGCAGTGTCCCATCGCTGGAGTTTTTCGATCCAGATCTCGAACGGCAATGGGCTTTCCAGCGACGGTATTAACCCAAGCAAGGGAACTCAGTGGCACTTGTAATGAGTCCTTGGGGAAGATTTTGCTCGGTCCATGGGATTAGATTTACACCGTAACAAAGTTGTTTTCGAATGAAGTTCTTTTCAGATTTACTAAAGGCAAAGCAGCTAAAGTAGCAAGTGTAAACCTTTCGTGTTCTACATTATTTTAGCACTTTTTTCCGAGTGCAAATCTCTCACCACCTAAGGGCACCACCACTGATATTAAGAGAAAACACTCTATTAAACGAATTAATATTCATACGCCATCGAGCTGGTGCTGCACCTCCAGCCTGAAATGCCTGGTTGGGTGGCACTTTTCCGGTAGAGCAGATTGTTGGCATATTTAACGCCAGCATGAACCTCAGCCGGATGGTTCCAAGAGTAGGTACTCCACCGAGAGTAGCGCAGAACGTGTTCATTGCCCACTTGTAGGAATCGATCGCTACATGGCCATAGAACCGGCTGTGCGACTGGTGCATAGTAGAGTGTCGCTGAGCTCATCAAGCGTGAGCTGTTACCGGTATAAGTGTCCTTGTTACAACGCCGAGTATTCGAGCGGAATGTCGGGCCTTGAAGGGGGAAAGTATTTTTGTATTTTTGTATTTTTGTATTTTTGTATTTTTGTATTTTTGTATTTTTGTATTTTTGTATTTTTGTATTTTTGTATTTTTGTATTTTTGTATTTTTGTATTTTTGTATTTTTGTATTTTTGTATTTTTGTATTTTTGTATTTTTGTATTTTTGTATTTTTGTATTTTTGTATTTTTGTATTTTTGTATTTTGTATTTTTGTATTTTTGTATTTTTGTATTTTTGTTTTTGTATTTTTGTATTTTTGTATTTTGTATTTTTGTATTTTTGTATTTTTGTATTTTTGTATTTTTGTATTTTTGTATTTTTGTATTTTTGTATTTTTGTATTTTTGTATTTTTGTATTTTTGTATTTTTGTATTTTTGTATTTTTGTATTTTTGTATTTTTGTATTTTTGTATTTTTTTTTTGTATTTTTGTATTTTTGTATTTTTGTATTTTTGTATTTTTGTATTTTTGTATTTTTGTATTTTTGTATTTTTGTATTTTTGTATTTTGTATTTTGTATTTTGTATTTTTGTATTTTTGTATTTTTGTATTTTTGTATTTTTGTATTTTTGTATTTTTGTATTTTTGTATTTTTGTATTTTTGTATTTTTGTATTTTTGTATTTTTGTATTTTTGTATTTTGTATTTTTGTATTTTTGTATTTTTGTATTTTTGTATTTTGTATTTTTGTATTTTTGTATTTTTGTATTTTTGTATTTTTGTATTTTTGTATTTTTGTATTTTTGTATTTTTGTATTTTTGTATTTTTGTATTTTTGTATTTTTGTATTTTTGTATTTTTGTATTTTTGTATTTTTGTATTTTTGTATTTTTGTATTTTTGTATTTTTGTATTTTTGTATTTTTGTATTTTGTATTTTTGTATTTTTGTATTTTTGTATTTTTGTATTTTTGTATTTTTGTATTTTTGTATTTTTGTATTTTTGTATTTTTGTATTTTTGTATTTTTGTATTTTTGTATTTTTGTATTTTTGTATTTTTGTATTTTTGTATTTTTGTATTTTTGTATTTTTGTATTTTTGTATTTTTGTATTTTTGTATTTTTGTATTTTTGTATTTTTGTATTTTTGTATTTTTGTATTTTTGTATTTTGTATTTTTGTATTTTTGTATTTTTGTATTTTTGTATTTTTGTATTTTTGTATTTTTGTATTTTTGTATTTTTGTATTTTTGTATTTTTGTATTTTTGTATTTTTGTATTTTTGTATTTTGTATTTTTGTATTTTTGTATTTTTGTATTTTTGTATTTTTGTATTTTTGTATTTTTGTATTTTTGTATTTTTGTATTTTTGTATTTTTGTATTTTTGTATTTTTGTATTTTTGTATTTTTGTATTTTTGTATTTTTGTATTTTTGTATTTTTGTATTTTTGTATTTTTGTATTTTTGTATTTTTGTTTTAAGAAACTTACGCATGGGATTGAAAACAATTTCCGTTTAAGGGCCACTCGCCCAAGCTGAAAACCCACTTTCGGTAGCTCCATCATACCAAATTGAGTGGCGGCAAGTGGCCGGCGGCGGCTGGGTACTCTTTTACGCCCCATTTTAGGATAATTTAATAATGCTTAAGCATTCGAATTAGGTTCACGCCTTTGCCTAACCCCCCGGCGGGAACGGGACAACCTCCGGAGGCCAAAGTGACGCATTTTGCATCTAATAAGTGGAAATTAATTTGCATTTAATAGTTCAAGTGAGCTGCAGGCCATCGACTGAGTGAGTGATTCCATCACGTTGTAAAGTTAGATTGACAGGCGGCCAACCGAACCAGGGGAGTGACGATGATGAGCCTGATCAGCAAAAGGGTAAACATATTAAGGCATACGGCCTGGATGTGCACGACGAGGAGCAAACCAAATTGGCCAACCTGGTGGCCCCGAGGTCATGGGAGCACCAGGATCGCCTCGGTAACCAACTCCGAGGGGAGATGATTGATGATGACCGGATGACGTTCCGTTTTTGTCCAGAAAAGGTCACCATGACGTGATGCTTTTCCCACCGCCCAGCTAAGGTGTGTGGGCGTTCCATAGCTGCATCAGCTTTCATCGTTTGAAGTCTTTGATTGAGGGGGGAAGAGAAAGAGAGGAGGTAGTAGTAGAACGGGGCAAAAATGTTCGAAATGAACTTTGGGCTAAAAGGCCACCTGGCGTCAACCGGAGGTTGGCAAGCTAAACGGGAAACTAATTGTCACTCTCTTCAGGACATGGTGCCAGGACAATGGAAAATGCGGATGAAATGAAAGCTGGCATTTTCCTCAAAAGGTAGGAAGATGCTAACAGAAAAAGTACTCAAGTTTTTGATGTTTTCATCTCGTAATAGAACAATTGAAGCTAGACAGGGCGTATCTATGAACATACTATTTCTAAAGAATATTTTGATATGAAAGCAACAGTCGTGTGATGCATAACTCTGAGAAATAGTGATGGAAACATCTGTAAGATGATCTCTACGACAAAAAGTTTCACTTTTCACTATTAGAAATAGTAGAAAAAAAAACGATAGTTTTTTTTTTTGCTTAAATTCATTGTTTTGCAAAAAAAGTAAGTGATATAAAACGCTAAAAAAATGCGTTAAGTAGATTTTCTATGATTTTTGGAACAATGGCTGAGCTCTCAACTGTTCAGAATATAAAAAATGACACTATAACCATGAAAAGATACACCTGAAACCAATAGAGTTCCTTCCTATTACACGCAAATTACTGCTCCTCCAGCCTCCTACCACCTTTTTCTCCAACTGACAACTTTTATTGGCGCTCCTCTTCCAATATGCTTGTGAGTAAATGTGCGTGCGTGCGTGAGCACGAAAAGTCCTACCTGTCATCGTGAAATCCTTTTCATTCAATTTAGACCTAAAATCGTGACTTGCGTGCGTGCGTGCTGCATTCCACCGCAGCAGCAGCAGCAGCAGGTTCCTTGTCCTGTTTCCTGTGACCAGAATCCTTCTCTTTCACAGAACACACTGTTTGCAATCGCTCGTAATTCTCCGCCCTGCCGCCATCATCCAATTCTGCGAAATATACGACCCAAAGCTTTATGGCCCGGGAAAGCAACACAGAGGAACGGAGACCAAGAGGGGGTTGACCCCGGTTCCGGCGCAAAAACTGGCAGCAAAGCGGCCACATGAAATATTTAGAAAACAATTTTCTTCCCCCTTCTATCAGCAAAGCGCTTCACTTTCCCTTCTTTCTGCAGGGCAGGCCCCCCGTTTACCTCTAGAGTGAAAATATTAAATTAAAATGTATACACGCATCAGAAAATTGTCATCAATAATTTAGGCTGTCTCATCGTGTCTTGCGCTCTTCAGGCCGGAAGACAACGGTGTTGCAAGGGGGAGAAAGGGTGGAAGCTTTATTGCACGATTCTTCCCGCAACATCGGAATCAACGGATCGGCTACGGTTGACAGTGCCGTTTTGCCGGTGTTCTAGCATCGGGCACGTGGAAGGGGCCGGCAGCGCTTTACGATCACTGCCGTCAGGAACCGTATGCAACTCCCAGTATTGACAACCCACTTTGATCGCAGAGGAACCGTTTTGATGGGGGAGTGGGGTTTTCACGGTGGGGTGAAATGGGAAACTTTTGTCAAATTTATTCTATTTTTTAGATAGAAGATATTTTAGTAGAACTTGAACTAAAATTGGTGTTAGATATCATGACATAAAATATAATAATAAAACCTCCGTGTACGCACGAGAGCAAGCAGCAGTGAAGTGCTCAGTGCTCTATCTTTTTATTCGGATTTTTTCGCCGTAATTGATTGTGATTACCCGCGAGTTTGCTTCTCTAGCATGCCAAAGGTCAACCGTGGCCGTGGCAGTTCGAGTGCGGCCTCGAAAAACCCGCGAAGTTCGTCTACCGGCCGTGTGCAAAAAGGAAAACAAACCAACGCCGTGTCGGGCGCCATCGCGCAGGAGAGCGTGAGCACAGATTGAATCGACAAAAAGTATCTACATCCCAGATACATTCCGAGATCACCAGTGCGAACTCGGTGTCACGACCAGAGACACTTCAACATCCGCCAACATCCCCATCAGGAACGAGTTCCAGATGCTGAGCGACAACGAAGAAAACAACAACAACAACACCGACGGTAGCAGCACTACCGACGATGGTCGTACACGGAAGAAGGTGTCGACGTCAAAAAGAACAATCCTCCAAAGGAATGTAGACCACCTCCAATCTTTGTTTTGGACACGTTGGCGGACGATGTTGACGAGTTGCTGGAAGGCCTCGGATATTGTCTGAAAATCGGTAAGTCGTCAGTGCAAGTTTACACATTTGACGAAAAGAACTTCGACCTGGTTGTGGAGAAATTGAAGCGTCAAAACTACAAGTTTTACACATTCGACTCCGTGCAGAAGACTGCCGTTAAGGTCGTCTTGCAGGTGTACCAAGACCGCCCGATCTCCGACCTCAGGAAGGACCTCTCGGGTGCTGGCATAACGCCGCGTGACATAAAAGTCCTCTCGCGGAAGACAACAGTCACAGGTACACACACCCTGTACCCGTTGTACTTCGACCACGGCACCATAAACGACGGTTTTTGGGTAAACTGGCGGATCTACTCAAAGAACCCGTCGGACGCAGCACAATGCCACCGTTGCCAGAAATTCGGCCACGGCTCGCGGAACTGCAACCTTCCACCGCGCTGTGTAAAGTGCGATGAATCACATCTCTCTGAGGCGTGTGCACTGCCGTGCAAGGCGGACTTGTGGGACAAGGCAGAACAAACCAAGGCACGCATTAAGTGCGCTAACTGTGGAGGTAACCACACCAGCAACTACCGTGGAAACTACCTCGAGGAGCAGGAAAAGAGGAAAAAGAAAGCAGCAGCGTCCCACCCTCCTCAGCGAAATCCGAGCGTAACCGTGCCGGCAGCTGGTCATCGTATGGTTCCAGCGGACACGTTCGCCAGCGTAGTCGCTGCCGGCAGTGGCAATACGGCCCAGCAAGAAGTTACCGGGGAAGATCTCTTCACCCTGCCGGAGTTCTTTGCTCTCGCAGGGGAGATGATGACGCGGTTTCGGACCTGCCGTAACAAGCCGGAGCAATTCCTGGCCCTTGGGGAGCTGATGATCAAGCACATCTATAAAGGATAAAAAAACTTACTTACTCTTGGTGACACCTTTATTTACGAGCAATAACTGTTCCAAAATGAGTTATGATGTAACACACAGCTGTAAGGAACTCCAAAACTCTGTTATGTACCTCAAAAGAACTTATTGTATCTTGATTATTCACCAATAAAACCGAATTGAAATGAATTGAAATATAATAAGTGTAATCCTTATCCATACAGCAATTCCATTTGAAAAGAGCCTAAATCGAAAAAAAAAAGTTCTCCGATCGGGCTCAAAATTTTTCTGGGGGTTCCTTGGCCAAAATAATTAGACCCGTATTTTTTTGTTTGGCCATAAGGGTGACCTACATCGTGCTAGGGTGGTTCAAAAAATGGCAATTTGCGTCATTTATCGCAAAATCCACTTTTTTTCAAAAAATCTTATTTCCGCGTCATTTAATCCGATTTAACTGTCTTAGACGCAAAAGAATGGTAATTAGTTTGGCTATTTAAGAAAAATAGCAGGAAGTTTCAAAAATCTAGCTAAACATTTGAAAAACTCGTATGAAAACATAAAATGGCGTTTTGACCGTGTCTGGACCAAAGAGCCTATGTCTGAAAATATTTTTATCGGATTCATCAGAAAATTTCACATAACATTTAAAAACTTGGCGATGTTGAACCGTACGTTACCGAGATATGATTTTTTGAAAATAAATACTGAGTATTTCGACGCACCACGCGCAAAAAACTGGAAAATGACAAAATCGGCAAAAAAACAACTTTTTTCACTAAACTGCGATAACTTGAAAATTTCGGCGATGATCTATACATGTTTGGGTACCAAAATTTTGGTAATCAAAAAATACGCAACTTTTGGTATTCTAACATGTACAGGTTATCGCTAAAATTTCTTAGTTATCGCAGTTTAGTGAAAAAACTTTTTTTCAAAAAAGCTAATTTTTGCCGATTTCGTCATTTTTCTGTTTTGCGCGTGACGCGTCGAAAAACTCAGTTTTTATTTTCAAAAACTCATCTCGGAAACGTACGGTTCAACATCACCAATTTTTTTATATGTTATGTGAAATTTTCTGAAGAATCCGATAAAAATATTTTCAGACATAGGCTCTTTGGTCCAGACACGGTCAAACGCCTTTTTACGTTTTTATACGACTTTTTAAAATGTAAGGAAAAAAATATGAAAATTTAAATAACTAGCCATAGTCTCAACATTTGAATGCAAAAAGTGTTTTAAAATCCATTTTACGCTAGTTCAGTTGTTTTGCAATCATTAGTTTTCAAAAAAAGTAAGATTTTATAAAAACAAAAAAATTGTCAAAAAAACTTTTTGCGATACTGAACATCGAAAATTTTCAAAAAATCAAAAGATGTTTTAATCATCCCAAACATGCTATTTTTTTTTCAACGCTGGGGGAATGCATTTTAAATCAATATCAGCTGATTGCACTTAAATTTCCATTGAAATTTTGAAGTTTTTTTGAAAAAAATTTTTTTTGCCCCCTGATTTTTCGAGCCAACTTTGACAAAAACTTTAAATACAATTTGTGCCAGCCTTAATAGAAAAAAGTTACTTATACCACCTTTAGAAGATTATCACTTACCCTTATCCAAAATACCAAATCCGGCCTTAACCCTTGTAGGCCTGATTAGGCATATTGACCAAAAAAATCATATGGTCTTAGAAATCATTTCCCATCATGAAACGATTTTTTTCAAATCTTAAATGTTTGCATTTCACTCACAAGATCGAAAAAAAATGTATGGAACTCTGATGCCCTGATCATAAGGGAAAAAAGTTAACATTTCAGACTATGGACTCGCAAGCGAGCTGTATGGACCAATTTCAGCAGAACTTTCCAAGTGCTATACTAATCTTTACAAATTTGAAGAGGATCTCATAGGACCCAAAACAGATCGAAGGCGACCAGTACGGTCAAATTCTGTTCAGCCAGTGACGAGATAATCGAATGACAATTATTCAATTAACAATCCACCACTCGCACACAAACAAAAGCATTTGCTCCGAATTAGATTCTGAGTCGATATGTTTGCGTGAAGGTGGGTCAGGAGATTGGGGAAGTAAATTTTGCGAGTGATTTTATAGAAAAGGCAAGGAAAACAAATATATGTTTTTGACGGGAAATCCACATAAAATTTAGTGCCCTGATAGTATCTGCCTTTTTGTTAAAATAAATCGTACAACTCTGATAAATCATTGTGACCCACCGTTCCGGACATCCTCTAAAGAAGCAAAGGAGCCCCCCTTCGGCAGCAAGTTGACATCGCCTCTCGATATACGCTGTCATACAACGTTCCTCCACACAAGGATTGTCGGCACACGTCTGAAAGATGCTGCCAGGTACTGTACCTCCCGTACCACACATCAGTGTTCAGAAGGTACACAAAATCGTTCTAGTGCTGAATGTAGCAGCAGCCATATGTTTGTGTGTGTGTGTGTGCCCAGAACGAGACCAGAGTGCACGAATTCGGTTGACGACGATGACAACAGTCGTTTCATTTGGATAAAAACGTTTTCATACGAATTGGTTGTGGAAGTGGGACGGGGACGAGAACGACGGACGGGAAATTGGGGGCTCTTAGTGATGGTTTTGGCAAATGGGGGGAAAACTTTTGTTGACTACGATGATGGCGGGAACACACGTGCCGGTAGCAGCGACACGTGGAATCGAGGCAAGTGCTTTTCACTCAGCTTTTCCCGATTACCTTCGGATGGTTTCAGCACTAGTTTGTTGTCTGTCGATCCGCTGGCAGAGGTAATTCTGACAGGGGAAGTTTTGTCCAAAGGGACAGACCGCCACTTGGTTGGGACTAAATCTAATGCAATCTAACCGAATTGGAGCTTTAATTTGGTTGTGGTATGTTTCAATGTTACAATTTTCTTTGCATCTAGATTTCACAGGGTTTTCGACGTAATGATACTTTCGAAAACATTTTGTAAATTTAAATATGTCGTTTTCCTTTTCGTCTTTAAAAAAAATCGGCTACGGTATCACCGTTGCCAACAAAAAATATAACCCAGTTGCAGCGATACTAAAAATCCTTAAATGCCATTCTATTATTTTTGTTGTTGTTTTTCAATTGAGTTTTCATAGCTCAGATCATTCAATCCACAATTTTTCAAGTGACCATATTCCCATGTTGGGATCAATCTATTAAACTTTCAAAAGCAGATCCGGTGGTAAAGAAATTTGGTTGGCGGTTTGGTAAGTTTCATTACATTGGATGAGGTCATCAACAGTTTCGAAGCCTCTCCACAATTCAGATACCAACGTTAACAAGAAGATAACTTCATAATATCCATTTTTCGGTTTTTCAACAACCTTTGAACCGAGGTTGAAAATTTCAGTTTGTTGGAATCAGCTACCTTGCAAGTGGTCAGGTTTTCCAAACCACTCGAGCAATTGGAAGGATGCATCAAATGCAGCAATGCGATGCTATTTGCTCAAAAAAATCAACGATTTGGAACAAGGATGGCACGATAGATGTTGATTGATTCTTTTGTGCATTTCTACCTGGGCCATTCTCGGCCAACTCTCACGAAATCGGAAAAGTTGGCCCGACCACTCTTCGGTTTGAGTGAAACTTTATCCTAAGGGGTAATGTTGGTCCTTGGTCACGAATCCGAGGTCAATCTTTCGTGTCGGAAGATTGTAAAAAGGGTGGTTTTTGTAAGAAACTCGTCATGTTATACATTTTCAGAAAATTATTTAAAAGACCTTTCTAACGCGACCAAAACATTGAAGCCTATCAAAAGTTATTAGCACTCAAGTGTAATTCAAGCACTTTTCGGAAGCTGAATCTCAGATCTAATGATGAAAACGTTGTCCGGATCTATCATGCGACATATCGTTGGATAAAAAAAGACCTTTCCAACGCGACCAAAACATTGAAGATCTGACAACCCTATCAAAAGTTATAAGCACTTAAGTGTAATTTAAGCATTTTTTGGAGGCCGGATCTCAGATATTTTGATGAAAACGTTGTCCGGAACTATCATGCGACCTGTCGTTGGATAGGGTATCAAAAGACCTACCCTATCATAAGTTGTAAGCACATAAGTGCCCAGAAATATGAAGATCTGACTACCCAATCTGATGGTATGAATAATAAGTCAAGTTGATAGAACACTGAAAAGTCCGCCCTTTTGTGTCTATTTTGGATAGCATTACCCTTTAAATGTGAGGAAGGCACCAACCACCTGAGGTGAAAGTAACGTTTTTATTGAAATAGTACAAAAATCGTTTCAAAATTCTGCCATTGTTTGTTACTCAACTGTAATTTTTTTTTTTTTTTTGCACATGTCATATTATGAGAAATTTAATAACTTTTTAAATCTGCAATAACCAAGAAAAGGAACTAAAATAGGACAAAATTTGTCAATTTAAAATTTCATGTTTTTTGTAACTTTGCAGGGTTATTTTTAAGAGTGTAACAATGTTCTACAAAGTTGTAGAGCAAACAATTACAAAAAATTGCTTGTAACCATCGCGTTTTTCAAAAAAAAAATGAGAAAGTTGGTCGTCATTGATCATGGCTATGGGCTCAGCAAATATCGTGGAAAATATAGCTCAAAAATCATAATTTTACAACTTGCAACTTCCAATATACCTTGGTCGGTCTTGGGTATTCAATAAACTTGTACCAAATATCGCGAAACATCTCGTCAATGCTTGTCCAACTGCTGGAAGCAATTACGTTAATGAATTTCGTTTTAATCACATTCCAAACCGTCGTATTAATAAAGTTCCTCCTGCACAATCAATGTCTATACGCTTGTCCCACGGCATTGTTAATGTCACATGGCCATTGTTTCCCAGCCCGTACTAACCTGCTGCGCCATGTCACGGAGCCCTGTCAGGTCGTGTTGCAAACTTTTCCAATCTGGCCCCGCGTTTCCAGCCCCGGCAGTTCAAACACGGATAATTCGACGTTCCGTTTCCAATTTTCAACTGTCCGACTCAAGCGTGTCCGGACTCAGGTGTACGGGTCCGGTCCGCTATTGATGTCCGAGGCCCCTTAACAATGGCCGCGGCGCCGGATCATGTCAAACGGTGTGGACTTCATAGAGGAGATGAGTGGTTATCCGCGGCCGAAGGTATACTTTGGTGCAATGGATATTTGACCGCAAGTGCTGGCCGTTTGGGTGGTTTCCCAGTGAGTCCGGGCCCGCGCTGTATCAATGGACTCTCCTAGCAGGTTGGCTTGCGGAAAAACAACGTCATTACTATCGTTCCGTTTCGCGTTTCCGGCGGAGAGTTATACCGTGATGCGGTTCCGCGTCTGGAGTCAGGTTTCGTTCCGAGGGCACTCTCATCCTGGCTATTTGATTTCGGCTCCGTTGTTTGTTATGGTTGTTATTGGTTCATTCGGACCGGTTCTGAATACTTCATGAAAGCTGGTTCGCTGGCAGCGGTAGAACGTGTAACTTGCAATTTCCGACCAGCTGGGTGAGTCACAGTGGGTGGAATCGTGATAAGGTAATGGTCAAATTAATAAATTTCAGGTTCTTAATGAATGTACAATTTGCCAATTTTATTACATAATATGAAATAAATATAAACCGAACCCCCGAAACAATCACCCAGAGTTCAATTCGCCACTTATCGTTCAGCATCATCGCCAAGAGAGAGAGAGAGCAAAATTGTTTCGGCAAATCCTGGCGCGCAACGATCTGCAAGCCACGTGTAACCAGCACCCGCAGCCGTAAATCCGTTGCGATTTAGCAGCACCTTCGTGAAGTTGGATTCCCCACCATAAGGCCAGAAGCCAAAGCCCAGAAAAGAGAAACGCACATACATTATTTCGAGCAAACCGATATGTGTTGTATGTTGCATGGAAGTAAGCCAACGGGGAGTGTCCCCGCGGCATGACCCCTCAACCCGCGCGAAACAGCGCACACTTTTCGTGGTTGATTTTGGCGCGCATTTCGAGGTTGGAACAGTAACCTGTGGGGCCAATTGTAACATGGTTGGAAACTCAAATTACACATTAGACGAATGTGACATTTGGGCTCTTTTAGGTTGACATAGATAAAAGTTGAAATGCCCAATGTTCTTAAACCATGAGAAAGAGTGGGTCGTAGAATGGAGCAAAATTGTCTTTGAAAAATTATACCAATTTTTTTCATATTTTTGTTGTTTTTTGTTTTCGTTTACAACCTTTTTTCTTTACAATCTTTTCCTCTACAATTTTGCAGGGCTACGCTCTAAAAATAAGCCTGTACAATTACAAAAACAAAAACTAATAATTATAATATGAACAAGAAAAAAAATGTTTAAGAAAATGCCCTCATGTTGAAATCAGATCAATTTGATAAATTGTACCGTTTTCAAGTTATATTCATAAAAAAAATATATTTTTTAAGTATGTTACCTGTAGATATCACGATCAAGCTTGACCATCTCTGCATAAGATTTTTACTTTAAAAAAAATCCTATAAACTTGATTCAAAAACTTTGAAGTTTGGACCAACGGTTGCCTTTAAAAAATCCAAACATTTTGCTACAAATCTGCTCTCTGAAGTGTTAGAAAAGGTAACATTTTTTTGTAGCAAATCCACTATGACAGTTTTGCACTGCCCTGGTTTTGATTCGTTCAGCTGCTTAACTGAAGCACAGAGGTTACAGGATTTTGGCTATATGGGAGCAGGGCCGTGTACAAGGGGGGGGTTTTAGGGGTTTAACCCCCCCCTGGCAAATTAAGTTAGTTACACCCCATGCGCCCCTCGGCCCGAAGGGCCGATTTTTTTTAGCTATGTTGCTAAAATGCCAAAGAGATTTTTTTTTCAAATCGATATGAAAAATTTGACTGGAGGCGCCCTAATGACTAAAACATTTTTATGAAAATTATGAAAATTTAACTGGATGCGCCCCTAAAACTTATTTTTTTTTCAATACGAATATGCAATATAAAAATTTGACTGAAGGCGCCCCTACGACTTTAAAAAATCATGCAAATTCTCGATATGAAAAATTTGACTGGAGGAGCCCTAATGACTAAAACATTTTTATGAAAATTATGAAAATTTAACTGGAGGCGCCCCTAACACTTATTTTTTTTCAATACGAATTTGCAATATAAAAATTTGACTGAAGGCGCCCCTACGACTTTAAAAAATCATGCGAATTCTCGATATGAAAAATTTTACTGGAGGCGCCCTAACGATTAAAACATTTTTATGAAAATATGAAAATTTAACTGGAGGCGCCCCTAAGACTTAATTTTTTTTCAATACGAATATGCAATATAAAAATTTGACTGGAGACGCCCCTACGACTTAAAAATATCATGCAAATTCTCGATATGAAAAATTGAAAGCAGGCACCCTTACGACTTTAAAAATCATACAAATTTTGTTATGAAAATTTGACTGGAGGCGCCCTTATGACTTAAAAAATCAAGCAAATTCTCGATACGAAAAATTTGACTGGAGCGCCCCTATGATTGAAACATTTTCATGAAAATTATGAAAATTTAACTGGAGGCGCCCCTAAGACTTAATTTTTTTTCAATACGAATATGCAATATAAAAAATTGACTGAAAGCGCCCCTACGACTTTAAAAAATCATGCAAATTCTCGATATGAAAAATTTGACTGGAGGCGCCCTAACGATTAAAACATTTTTATGAAAATTATGAAAATTTAACTGGAGGCGCCCCTAAAACTTAATTTTTTTCAATACGAATATGCAATATAAAAATTTGACTGGAGACGCCCCTACGACTTAAAAATATCATGCAAATTCTCGATATGAAAAATTGAAAGCAGGCACCCTTACGACTTAAAAAAATCATACAAATTTTGTTATGAAAATTTGACTGGAGGCGCCCTTATGACTTAAAAAATCAAGCAAATTCTCGATACGAAAAATTTGACTGGAGGCGCCCCTATGACTAAAACATTTTTATGAAAATTATGAAAATTTAACTGGAGGCGCCCCTAAGACTTAATTTTTTTTCAATACGAATATGCAATGTAAAAATTTGACTGGAGGCGCCTCTACGTCTTTAAAAAATCATGCAAATTCTCGGAATGAAATATTGAATAGAGGCGCCCCTACGACTTAAAAAAAATCATATTAATTTTATTATAAAAATTGACTGGAGGCGCCCTTATGACTTGAAAAAAACATGAAAATTCTCGATATAAAAAATTTGACTGGAGGCGTCCCTATGACTACCACATTTTTATGAAAATTTAACTGGACGCGCCCCTAAGACTTAATTTTTTTCAATACGAATATGCAATATAAAAATTTGACTGGAGGCGCCTCTACGTCTTAAAAAAATCATGCAAATTATCGAAATGAAATATTGAATGGAGGCGCCCCTACGACTTTAAAAAAATCATATTAATTTTATTATAATTGACTGGAGGCGCCCTTATGACTTGAAAAAACCATGAAAATTCTCGATATAAAAAATTTGACTGGAGGCGCCCCTATGACTACCACATTTTTATGAAAATTTAACTGAACGCGCCCCTTAGACTTAATTTCTTTCAATACGAATATGCAATATAAAAATTTGACTGGAGGCGCTCCTACGACTTTTAAAAAAATCATACAAATTTTGTTATGAAAATTTGACTGGAGGCGCCCTTATTACTTAAAAAATCATGCAAATTCTCGATATGTAAAAATTTGACTGAAGGCGCCCTATGACTAAAACATTTTTATGAAAATTATGAAAATTTAACTGGAGGCGACCCTAAGACTTAATTTTTTTCAATACGAATATGCAATATAAAAAATTGACTGGAAGCGCCCTTACGACTTAAAAAAATCATGCAAATTCTCGATAGAAAAATTAAATATAGGCGCCCCTACGACTTTAAAAAATCATACAAATTTTGTTATGAAAATTTGACTGGAGGCACCCTTATGACTTAAAAAAATCTTGCAAATTATCGATATGAAAAATTTGACTGCAGGCGCCCCTATGACTAAAACCATTTCATGAAAATTATGAAAATTTAATTGGAGGCGCCCCTAAGACTTATTTTTTTTCAGTACGAATATGCCATATAAAAATTTGACTGGAGGCGCCCCTACGACTTAAAAAAACATACAAATTTTATAATGAAAATTTGACTAGAGGCGCTCTTATGACTTAAAAAAATCATACCAATTCTTATATTGAAAATTTGACCTATGACTATGAATGAAACATTTTTATGAAAATTCTCAATATGAAAATTTAACTGGAGGCGCCCCTACGACCTAATTTTTTAAAACATATTCTCAACATTAAAGATTTGACTGGAGGCGCCCCTTAGAATTAAAAAAATCATGCGAATTCTTGATATGAAAAATTGACTGAAAGCGCCCCTATGAAATATTTTTTTTAAATACAAATACCCAATGTAAAAATATGACTGAAGACGCCCCTACGACTTTAAAGGCATATGCTCGATATGGCAACTTGGATTGAGGCGCCCTTATGACTTAAAAAAATCATACAAATTCTTATTATGAAAATTTAACTGGTGCCGCCCCTACGACTTAATTTTTTTAAACAAATTCTCAATATTAAAAATTTGACAGGAGGCGACTTAAAAAATCATGAAAAATTTCGCTATGAAAAATTTAATGAATGCGTCCCTACGACTTTGAAAAAATCATACAATTTCTTATTATGAAAATATGACAGGAGGCGCCCTATGACTTAAACATTTTTATGAAAATTCTCGATATGAAAATTGAATTGAAGGCGCCCCTACGACCTAACAAAATCATGCAAATTCTCGATATGAAAAATTGATTGGAGGCTCCACTACGAATTTAAAAAAATCATACAAATTTTATTATGAAAATTTGACTGGAGGCGCCCTTATGACTTAAACAATCATGCAAATTCTCGATATGAAAAATTTGACTGGAGGCGTCCCTTTGACTTAAACATTTTTATGAAAATCATGAAAATTTAACTGGAGGCCTACGACTTAATTTTGTTTAAATAAAAGTTCACAATATAGAAACTTGACTGGAGGTGCCCTTTTAACTGAAAAATATCATGCAAATTCTTCATATGAAATATTGAATGGAGGCGCCCCTACGACATTAAAAAAAAATTAATTATATTTTAAAAAATGACTGGAGGCGCCCTTATGACTTGAAAAAAACATGAAAATTCTCGATATTAAAATTTGGTTGTAGGCGCCTCTATGACAAAAACATTTTTAAGAAAATTCTTGATATGAAAATTGAATTGGAGGCGCCCCTACGACTTCAAAAAATTCATACATTCTCGATATGAAAAATTTTACTGGAGGCGCCCCTATGACTAAATTTTTTTTATGAAAATTATGAAAATTTTACTGGAGGCGCCCCTACGATTTAATTTTTTCCAATTCAAATTCTCAATATAAAATTTTGACTGGAGACGCCCTAACGACTTAAAAAATCAGGCCAACTTTCGATATGAAAAATGAATGGAGGCGCTCTTTTGACTCAAAAAATCATACAAATTCTTATTATGAAAATGTGACCTATGATAATTATGAATGAAACATTTTTATGAAAATTCTCAATACGAAAATTTAACTGGAGGCGCCACTACAACCTAATTTTTTTTAAACATATTCTCAACATTAAAAATTTGACTGGAAGCGCCCTACGACTTAAAAATATCATGCAAATTTTGGATATGAAAAATTGACTGGAAGCACCCTATGAATTATTTTTTTAAATATGTATTTAAAAAAATAATGTTAATGTAAAAATATGACTGAAGACGCCTCTACGACTTTAAAGGCATATTCTCGATATGGCAACTTGGATTGAGGCGCCCTTATGACTTAAAAAAATCATACAAATTCTTATTATGAAAATTCAACTTGTGACTTAAATTTTTTAGAACAAATTTTCAATACCAAAAATTTGACAGAAGGCGCCCCTACGACTTACAATCATGAAAATTTTCGCTATGAAAAATTTAATGGATGCGTGACTACGACTTTAAAAAAATCATACAATTTCTTATAACGAAAATTGACTGGAGGCGCCCCTATGACTAAAACAGTTTTATGAAAATTATGAAAATTTAATTGGAGGCGCCACTACGACTTTAAAAAAATCATACAAATTTTTTATGAAAATTTGATTGGAGGCGCCCTTATGACTAAAAAAAATGCAAATTCTCGATATGAACATTTTGATTTGAGGCGCCCCTACGACTTAAAAAAATCATGCAAATTCTCGATATGGAAAATGGAATGGGGGCGCCCCTATGACGTAAACATTTGTATGTAAATTCTCAATATGTAAGTTTTACTGGAGGCGCCCTTATGAGTGGGGAAAAAAATGGTAAAAATATTGAAAAAAAAGTTGAATAATCAGAGCCCAAATCAGCTTAAAAATGATAAAAATATTTTAAACATAAGATTTTACTGGAACCGCTATTAAGACAGAATTAAAACATTCAACAAAAAAAAGTTTAATTATCGACGCCCCTCTAGCAACATAAAGACTGTTTAATAAGAGCAAAACAAAGTTTGGCGTACGGTAACATAAAAAAATAAAAATTTAGCGTTCTAGCTACAACAATTTTTTGCGCCGGTTGGCAAACTTTGTTTGACTAATTTTGAATAGTCTTTATAGCTTGAGGAGCGCCGATAGTCAAATAATTTTATCAACAAAACGCCGCTGGTAAAATCCTATTTTTAAAATATTTATCTTTGATCTTTTTTTATGTTGCTCCACTTTTTTCAATTTTTTTTATTTTGTCATGAGGCCACCTCTAGTGAAATTTTATTTTCAAAAAGGTAGTCAAATTGTTTTATTTAAAAAAAATATTTCATCACAAGGCGCAACTTTTTATCATTTTTATGTTGCTTAAGCTAACTTTTTTTTGATTATTTTTTTTACGTGTTGTGAAACTTTCTTTGAAATCTAATTTTCAAAATATTTTCATAATTTCTATGGTGCTATTCAGGCGTTGATAGTATTTTTTTAATATGTTAATAATTTTATCATTTTTTAAATTTTGTTTATGAGAGAGGTGCCTTTTCGGAACATTTTCTGGGGTAAATCGAAATATATCTTTGTTTCCTGTAGCAACTTTGTTACTTTTTATCGATTTTCTAGGACGTTTCTTCAGAAAAGTCAAGGAATCGATAGAAATATATTCGGGTAATTCTCTACCAACTCACACGAAATCGGGAAAAGTTGCCCCGACCCCTCTTCGATTTGCGTGAAACTTTGTCCTAAGGGGTAACTTTTGTCCCTGATCACGAATTCGAGGTCCGTTTTTTGATATCTCGTGACGGAGGGCGGTACGACCCTTCCATTTTGAACATGCGAAAAAAGGTGTTTTTCAATAATTTGCAGCCTGAAACGGTGATGAGATAGAAATTTGGTGTCAAAGGGACTTTTATATAAAATTAGACGCCCGATTTGATGGCGTACTCAGAATTCCGGAAAAACGTATTTTTCATCGAAAAAAACACTAAAAAAGTTTTAAAAATTCTCCCATTTTCCGTTACTTGACTGTAAAAATTTTTGGAATATGTCATTTTATGGGAAATTTAATGTACTTTTCGAATCTACATTGTCCCAGAAGGGTCATTTTTTCATTTAGAACAAAAATTTTCATTTTAAAATTTCGTGTTTTTTCTAACTTTGCAGGGTTATTTTTTAGAGTGTAACAATGTTCTACAAAGTTGTAGAGCAGACAATTACAAAAATTTTGATATATAGACATAAGGGGTTTGCTTATAAACATCACGAGTTATCGCAATTTTACGAAAAAAGTTTTGAAAAAGTTACTTTTTGCGTTTCTCTTTGTTTCGTCGTCCGTGTCTGTCGCGGGTGACCATGAACGGCCATGATCGATGACGACCAACTTTTTAAAACTTTTTTCGTAAAATCGTGATAACTTGTGATGTTTATAAGCAAACCCCTTATGTATATATATCAAAAATTTTGTAATTGTCTGCTCTACAACTTTGTAGAACATTGTTACACTCTAAAAACAACCCTGCAAAGTTAGAAAAACACGAAATTTTAAAATGAAAATTTTGTTCTAAATGAAAAATGACCCTTCTGGGACAATGTAGATTCGAAAAGTACATTAAATTTCCCATAAAATGACATGTTCCAAAATTTTTACAGTCGAGTAACGGAAAATGGGAGAATTTTTAAAACTTTTTAGTGTTTTTTCGATGAAAATACGTTTTTCGAATTCTGAGTACGCCATCAAATCGGGCGTCTAATTTTACATAAAAGTCCCTTTGACACCAAATTTCTATCTCATCACCGTTTCAGGCTGCAAATTATTGAAAAACACCTCTTTTTCGCATGTTCAAAATGGAAGGGGTCGTACCCCCTCCGTCACGAGATATCAAAAAACGGACCTCGGATTCGTGATCAGGGACAAAAGTTACCCCTTAGGACAAAGTTTCACGCAAATCGAAGAGGGGTCGGGGCAACTGCTGTGTGAGTTGGCGGAGAATTACCCATTCAAAATTATCTTTTTTAATTTTTTATACTCAAAAAATCTGTTTCAAATGTTTGACCCAAAAATGAATTTTCTTATCTAATTTTTCAGATTTTCAGAAAATTCCGTCCAAAGATACAAAATTTCATACGTTTACATACCCATTCCAGCCCTCAAAATTGTATGGAGACTTGCATGAAAAAACAAATGATGCAAAATTGCTTCTTTTGACATAGGGAATGCAAAGAAAAGTCGATTGAAAACCAGTAGTTTCCGAGTTATGATCAGTTGAACACTTTCAGTTTATCCAGCTACAACCCAACCCCACCTCTAGGTGGGGTTCGATCTAATAATTCGCCAAAAATCTTTTTTTTACCAATTTTCGACCTTTAAAAAGCATTGGAAAGGTGAACTCTTAAAATTTGATTTTTTTAGGGTTGAACGTGTGACTTGTTTTATTTGAGTTTACCAATGTTTAAAAAAATGAAAATTTTTCTTGGCTGTGTTTTTCACTAATATTTTCTGTACTTTTTTTCTATTGTTTCAGACTATACCTCTAAGCATTTTTTAACAATTTAAATGATAATGGTTTGTTCTAGAGTAAATAAATTAAAAACATACAAAAAAATAATGAAAAATTGGCTGTAAAAACATGACAAATTAGGTGCTAGAATAGGCCAAATACTATTAAAAACAAATATCAACTAAACAAGATAAATGCAAATATAAAAACTATAAATGAAACAAAAACAACAAAAAACAAGAGACGTAAACTTTTTCGTAGAACAAAAGTTGCTCAAAATGACAAGGGAAAAATTTAAAAAAAAATCGAAAAAAAATTGGGCAGCAAAATCAAGTTCATCGATTTGATTTCTTTGAGATTGTGTATCTCAGAAACAAATTGCTCGATTTGAAAGTTTCAGAGAGAAAATTGTACAAAATTTTCTTGAAAAAAAACCAAAATAAATTGAAAATGCAGTCCTAAAATTAGCTTTAACCTGAAAACGGTACATTTTGTTAACAAAATTGCTTCAACAATTTTTGTCCACTTTTACGTTTTTTTTCTTCAAAAAAATCATATCTCCTAAACCAGATGAATAATATGACCGGCCCCAGAATTGTATGGACATTTGTATAGAAAAACGAATTATGCAATTGTGCTTCTTTTGACATATGGAATGCATGGTGCATGACAAAGTTTCATCCAAATCAAAAAAATGAAAAGCTAAAAATCGTGAAAAAAATTTGCGAAATCGTAGAGAACTACTCTTAATATTTAAAAAAAAAACTTATGAAAACTTGTTTTGAGCAATTACCGCTACACTTCTTCACTAAAACCCCGTTTTACGCTCCACAAGTGAACGGCCTCTTCCGATTTACGCCAAAACTCTCATTTGCGCAAAAATCTCAAATTCGCTCAAACTCCGAATTAACGCCCCCCCTTCATGGTGCTATTCAATACGATTTGCAGCACCAATTCAAAAAGTGTAGTCTCCTGTTGCACCAATGTAAAATATAAAAAAACGAAGTTGACTTTATATCTGTCGGCCGGTACTAGACCAACCACTGTCTTCCTTTTAACTACAAGGACTTCGCCGCCCTGTTTGAGTAAGGCACAGAGCGACGGCGCCGGATACCCATATTTACACTTAGAATTTTAGAGCGTCCGCCGCGGGATTCGAACCAGCAAAATATATGTAAAATATACCAAAGTATTATTTATTGAGTTTAAAGATTGACTGTTAGCGCCCTTTCGCAATCTAAACAAGCACCCCATGCGCCCCTTTCGAGAAAACCCTCCCCTTTCGAAAATCCTGTGCACGGCCCTGTATGGGAGACATTGGTTCTAAGCCTATGAAAAATTATCCAAACTTCAAAAATATAGTGTTTTGGAATCGGGATGATGTCAGCTATCCATTGCAGTTATAACTACATGAAAATATTCACAAAATACTTATTTTTCCAGTATTTTGAAAATGCAATGTTTCTAGAAAAAATATAAAAATTATTGTTATTGCAATATGGGTATCACATGATTGGGATTTTTTCAGAAATTTAAAATGTAATAAAAAAAGTTTTGAAAATACTCCAAACTTTCACAAAACTATTTATTTTCGAAAAAAATACTAAAAATCTAAGGTTTTTACAATATGGGTATCAAATGATCGGATTTTTTCTTACATTTCGAAAGTCATCAAAAAAAATTGAAAACACTCAAAATTTCAATAAAACTACGTCTTTTTGAATCAAAATTCCTAAAATTTCAGTTTTTCACATTATGGGTATCAAATGATTAGAATTTTCCATACATTTCGAAAGTCATATTTTTTTTAAATACTCAGAACATCGTATATTTGGAAAAATACTCCAAATTTCAGTTTTTTACATTATGGGTATCAAATGATCGAATTTAGATATGGGTATCAAATGATTGAGATTTTTGATACACTGCGATAGTAATAACACGATTTTTTTTTTAAATACTCGAAAATTTCACAAAACTACGTATTTTCGGTTTCAGTTTTTTTTTTAATCTGAGTATTTAAAAAAAAGTGCTATAGCTTTGGAAATGTGCTATTAAAACCCGATTATTTGATACGCAAATTGTTAAAACCTGAAACATTTAGTATTTTTTCGGAAATACGTAGTTTTGTGAAAATTCGGAGTATTTCCCATTTTTTGTTTTTACTTTTGAAATGTATGTAAAAATCCCGATCATTTAATTTCATTTCATTTTTCATTTAGTTTTTTTTCGAAAATACGTAGTTTTGTGAGATTTCGAGTATTTTCAAAAAAGGTGTTATTACTTTCGAAATGTATCAAAAATCCCGATCATTTGATACTCATATTGTAAAAACTGATAGTTTAAGTATTTTTCGAAAATACGTAGCTTTGTGAAAAATTTTAGTAATTAAAAAAAAATGTTTTATGTATGAAAAAATTCCGATCATTTGATAACCATATTGTCTAAAACATAAATTTTAGGTATTTTTTCAAAAATATGTAGTTTTGTGAAGATTCTGAGTAGCTTTAAAAAAATGTATAGCTATCGAAATGTATGAAAAAACCCCGATCATTTCACCCATATTATAATAACAAAAAATTCGAGAGTTTTTTCGAGAAAAAAATGCATACTCAAAATAAAGGAAAAATACGTATTTTTGTAAAAAAAAATTATGTAATTATAATAGCAATGGATAGTTGGCATCACCCCGATTCCGAAACACTATAATTTTTTGATGTTTGATGATTTTTTATAGGATTATAGCCAATGCCTCCCACACCCAAAATTAAAGTCCATGCGGGTAGTCCTTTCGAAAAGAAACGAGAGCAAAGTATTATTGGGCGAGAGTCGTGTTCATTCGTTCATAAAAACAGTTCATCCCATTGAGTGGCTTATATGAACAATTGACCACCACTTAATCACCGAACCGTGGTGGCCGATACGGCAAACGCACAGTTAAATAAGCCGAAGGTCTCACATTTTTTTTTTTTTTGAATGGTGATTTTTTTTTTGGAAAATGAACCCAAGAGTAAAGTACTCTCGGTAATATCGGGATTTATCCTCTCCGTCCGTTCACAGTGCCATTTTACTACCGAAACATGCTCTTTATCCTCTCGTATACCGATGCCCAGTTCTGGGTGCATATAGCCAGAATCCCATAAGCTCTGTGTAATGGTAAGCGTGGTTGCCTCTCACCCAGTCGGCCTGGGTTCGATCCCAAAAGGTCTCGGTGGCATTTTTCGAGACGAGATTTGTCTGATCACGCCTTCCGTCGAAAAAAAATCACATCTGATAATCTAATCTTCAGATAATCGAATCACTAAAAAAATTGTTGTTGTCTTATTTTTGTATGTATTATCCCTAAACTACTCTAAAGTGATTGAGAATTTTTGAATCCAAGATGGCGACTAAAATGGCGATGACTAAATATTATTGAAAAATGTATTAAGAAAATTATAATTCAAATTTTACTAAAATAGGGTCGCAGAGTTCGAATTATAACATCAAATTCGAACTCTGCGACCCTATTTTAGTCAAATTTGTATTAAAAAAATAAATTAATACGAAAAAATGATTTTTTTTTGTTCATGACTAGATTATCCAAAGTCCCATACAAAACTTCAGATAATCGAACTTTGGATAATCGAACTTCGGATAATCGATTCTGGACTGTATTTTCATGGAACCAATCACACAAAAAGAAGCAAAAACCACCATCGAAAAAAAGATTTTTTCGGGTGGTTTATGGATTACTGCAAAAAAAAATTGTCAGTTCGTCACTTTTGAATACAACTCAGAATTTTCATGAAATTTATATGAGAGACGAACTGCACTAACTCTTCATTCTTTATGCTTCTCCGTGAATTGAAAACGTGCATTAAAAAACCTTTAAATAATTTTAAAAGAATCAAAGTATTTATACGGAATTTGATAAAAGTGTTAAAAATCAAATTTGAAAAGTTGGCGTTTTGCCTACAATATTTCTCAACCCTGCCTTAATCGAGCGAAAAAAAGTTGCACAAAGTGCCATCTCAAGTCTGCCAACTTGTTAGCGAAACTATACAGTAAAAAACGACGAGAAATTCTTTATTATTAGATAAACATTTAATTCATGTTTTTTCATGTTTCCTGACTTATTGAATATGTTTATTAGTCGAAAAAAACATGAAGAAACGAATTTAGCTTCTTTTTATGTTCCCCAATAATAATTACTTTGTACAGTGCAAAACCGTAGAATCGCACTTAAGCCTTAAAACGACTAGAGGACTTGGTTTAATTGCTTTTCGAACACGAAACCGGCCCTCTTGTTTCCATTAGTGGAGGATTAAACTCATTTCTCGGAACTATTACTACCAATGCGACTGCTGGTAAGGGGGGGGGGGAGATCTCTCTGGCTCAGTCCGTTCACTCCCCTCCCCCTCCCCTTCCCCCCTGAATTGCTGCAACACACGCGCCCGATTAGTCCCTGGAGGCGCCATCTAGGCAGCATTTTTTGCGCAAAAGGGAGACGCCGCGTTGCATAAATTTAGGGGAGAATGCTTTAATTGAAACACATTGCCGCGACTTCTTCCCTCTCCGGCGGAGTTGTGTAGAACTCGGCCGACGATTTTCGGGCGGCTTCTAATGAAGAGGCTCTCTCCTTCTGTTGCTGATGCTGTTTTTCCTAATATAACGAGAAATTATGGTTTTCGACAGCTTTTTCATTAAGTTAGCGAGCCGCGCGTTGCTTCTGTTGGTGATAAGTTGCGCAAATTAGCCTTTCTCCACGGCGAATGCTGAGGGGCCACCGACGGCCGTCCATTTGTCTAGTTCGGAACGCGCGGTACGTGTCACTGGCACACACACACACACACCACTCAGGAGAACCACCGACTTCGGAGGGGAAAGATCAAGCCCGAGTAAACAAGGGGCCACGGGATGGCTATTTTTCTTGTTCTACAACTAAATGATTAGTGTTTGAGGAGAAGAGGTTCAATGAATCACGAGTTCGCAATGGGGGAAATAATCATGGTGAGAGTTTTAAACATAAATTTAGGTAATTAATATATTATTTAACTTCTTTAAATTGGCGTATAAATTAAACTGAAGTTTTAATTAAACAGTTTATTGAGCCAATAGCTAATCAAATATTCAAACTAATATATTCTGAAAGAGCAATTCTCTGAGATTTAGGTCATTCGATTTTTTTTTGTATTTTTGATTCAGGCTGAAACTTTTTTGGTGCCTTCGGTATGCACAAAGAGGCCATTTTGCATCATTAGTTTGTCCATATAATTTTCCATACAAATTTGCCAGCTGTTCTTTGACCGATTCATGATTTTTTAAATCAATACTGATTTAAAAAAAACGAAACATTGGTCGCAAAACTTTAAATTTCTATGTAAAATCGAATTTGCAATCGAAAAGTACTTAAAAGTGCAAGGCAAACTTAAGGGAAGTTGGAAGAGCTTTCCGTTAAAAATATTTACGAGACTAAAAAATCAAGTCTGTCATATAGAAATTGCTAAAAAATACACCAAAAAACCAATTGTTTCAACATTATTATGTTTTAAACCACTGTAACCGCTGTACAAGGATTGGACATAGGACAATGGTCAATATGGAGACTTTTATGTAAAATTGTCTAGGAAATCTTTTCCCACTATCGGTTCATAAAAAAATGTAGTTTAGACCACTTAAAAAACAGTTAAAATAAATTATTTTTGTTATTTTTTTAGGAGAGACATACCATTCTACATTTTTCGTCAGTCTTTTTGTAACATCTTAGGCTATCTCCTTTAAAATTTTGAAACTTAAAAATCAAAAAATCTCATAGAAGTAGCGTATATTTTTATTTCAGTGCATTTTTTTTTTTTTTTTTTCGAAAAGCCCGTCCGATTTCCTACAAGTTTGTCTTTGACCACTTTTTGATACGATGCAACGGCTTCGAGATACAGTAATTTTTAAATTACAAAATACAGAAATATTTGAATATTTTAATAACCTACGCCCTTCTCAAATGACATTTTCGAGTACAATTGGTTCCATATACAGTCATGCTCTAATTTTGCACGCCTCGGTTTTGCACTGCCCCGGTTTTGATTCGTTCAGCTGCCTCGGTTAAGCACGGGCCAGTGCTTAACTGAAGCACAGAGCTTATGGGATTTTAGGTATATGGAAGACATGAAAATTTTCACAAAAACAAGTATTTTCCCTGTATTTTCAAAATGCAATGTTTTTCGAAAAAATACTCAAAATTATTGTTATTGCAATATGGTTATGAAATGATTGGAATTTTTCATACATTTCAAATGCAATAAGTTTTGAAAATATGTATTTAAAAAATCTCACTAAACTACGTATTTTTGAAAAAATAAACTCAAAATTTTAGTTTCTTTTTATAATATGGGTATCAAAAAAATCAAAAAATCAAATTATTCGCTCTACAGCATTGCCTTAGCGGTCTCGATTACGAGATTCCTACTCAAAACTAAGTGTCCAAAGGCTTGATTGTTGAGGCAATTGCAAACCTATTTTATACTTTAGCTTCCATCCACCTCGGGACTCCAACTGGCGACCTTTGGATTGTGACTCCAACTGCCTACCAGCCTAAAATCATGCAGAAATTATGTTTTTCATGGCAAATAACTTGTTCTAGACCGTAATTTTATCAACAAAACTCATTTTTACGATTTTTAGGCTAATTTTTGACATTTTATTGACCTAAAATTTATATGGGTAATTCTCTACCAACTCACACGAAATCGGGAAAAGTTGCCCCAACCCCTCTTCGATTTGCGTGAAACTTTGTCCTAAGGGGTAACTTTTGTCCCTGATTACGAATCCGAGGTTCGTTTTTTGATATCTCGTGACGGAGGGGCGGTACGACCCCTTCCATTTTTGAACATGCGAAAAATAAGGTGTTTTTCAATAATTTGCAGCCTGAAACGGTGATGAGATAGAAATTTGGTGTCAAAGGGACTTTTGTGTAAAATTAGACGCCCGAATTGATGGCGTACTCAGAATTCCGAATAAACGTATTTTTCATCGAAAAAAACACTAAATTTTTTTAAAAATTCTCTCATTTTCCGTTACTCGACTGTAATAAATTTTGGAACATGTTATTTTATGGGAAATTTAATGTACTTTTCGAATTTACATTGACCCAGAAGGGTCATTTTTTCATTTAGAACAAAATTTTTCATTTTAAAATTTCGTGTTTTTTCTGACTTTGCAGGGTTATTTTTTAGAGTGTAACAATGTTCTACAAAGTTGTAGAGCAGATAATTACAAAAAATTTGATATATAGACATAAGGGATTTGCTTATAAACATCACGAGTTATCGTGATTTTACGAAAAAAAGTTTTGAAAAAGTTACTTTTTGCGTTTCTCTTTGTTTCGTCGTCCGTGTCTGTCGCGGGTGACCATGAACGGCCATGATCGATGACGACCAACTTTTTCAAAACTTTTTTTTCGTAAAATCGTAATAACTCGTGATGTTTACAAGCAAACCCCTTATGTCTATGTATCAAAATTTTTGTACTTGTCTGCTCTACAACTTTGTAAAACATTGTTACACTCTAAAAAATAACCCTGCAAAGTTAGAAAAAACACGAAATTTTAAAATGAAAAATTTTGTTCTAAATAAAAAAATGACCCTCCTGAGTCAATGTAGATTCGAAAAGTATTGAAAAACACCTCTTTTTTCACATGTTCAAAAATGGAAGGGGTCGTACCGCCCCTCCGTCACGAGGTATCAAAAAACGGACCTCGGATTCGTGATCAGGGACAAAAGTTACCCCTTAGGACAAAGTTTCACGCAAATCGAAGAGGGGTCGGGGCAACTGCTGTGTGAGTTGGCGGAGAATTACCCATATATATATTGTTAAAAAGCTTATAAACTAAGTTAAGTAAATTTACATATTGATTATTTTTCTTCTTAAAAACTTATCAGCAACCTTAGTGATTGTGTAAAATTTGAACACTTTAAATCTGATTTTAACAACAAATACTTTGTACAAAGCCACCCCAAAATGCTAAATACAAATTTCAACGTCACTATTTTTGAAACACTATTGAAAAACATTTTTTTCCAACAATAGTGCATGGACCTTGTGTGGCCTCCCCAGTACATGTTTTACAAAAAAATTACAAGTTTCGGGAAATATTATTTTTCGGGAATTCCCGGGAATTTTTTTCCCCGGACGGAAAATTGGACGCTCTATCAAACGATCTGGATTTTTTCATACATTTCAAAGTTATGACACAATTTTTTTGAAATACTCAAATTTTTCACAAAATTACAAATTTTTGAAAAAAATACTCAAAATTTCATTTTTTCGCAATATGAGTATCAAATGATCGGTATTTTATTTATACATTTCGAACGGAATAACAACATTTTTTTGAAAATACAAAAAAAAATCACAAAACTACGAACTTTACAAAAAATAGTCAAAGTTTCAGTTTTTTTTTTTCAATATGGGTATCAAATGATTGGCATTTTTTCATACACTTTAAATATAGTATCATTTGTTGAAAATACTCCAAATTTTCACAAAACTACATATTTTCGAAAAAACAAATCAAAATATCATTTTTTAACATTGTGGGTTTCAAACGATCGGGATTTTTTCATTTCGAAAGTTGTTACACAATTTTTACGAAAATACTCAAATTTTTCACAAAACTACGTATTTTTGAAAAAAACATGCTCCGAATTTATGTTTTCCACAATGTGGGTATCAAATGATCGAAATATTTTAATAAATTTCGAAAACTATAACATTTTTTTAAAATACTCAAAATTTTCACAAATCCATGTATTTTCTTAAAAAATATTTAAAATTTCAAATTTGCAAAATTTATTGCATTTGAAATTTTTGAAAAAAAAATCCAATCATATTGTGAAAATTTGGATTTGAGCTGGAATAGCTCTTCTGTTTATAACATCAATAGTTTTTATCAACCTTAAAAAAAACTTCATACATTTGTGCCTACACTGAAATTATTATCAATCACAGCGTTTTTTTTCTCTTGCAAATGTTTGCTCCAATCACAAAATTAACCCAGCTAAAGTTTCCCTTGTCGAAGCTATCACCAAAAAACGGGGGAACGGAGACAACCCACTACCCCTAACCAGAATCCAGCCCCATGATTATTGATGAGATTTTCAAAGTTACATTCCATTTCCGATCTGATTTCGTTTCGTTTTTCTTTACTGTTTTCAACAACCCAGCAAGAAGGGAAAACGGTCCGCCATCGCCGTTGAGCTGATAGAGCCGGATGAAGTGATAAATGTTTTAAGCTTAGTTGACAATAATTCGCAACTCGGCAACTATCGCTAAAGATATTCCAATCCTTCCCTCTTTTTCTGGGACAACAGTTTCCGTTTTTTGTTGCCATTCTTTTAACTTTTGTTCCCCACACCGTCGTGTTGAAATCACAAGACAAACTTTTTCCGGGGTTTCTTGCATACTTTTTTTTCTCGTTCTGAAATTTCCGCTGACTTTTCGCCAAAAGAAAAAAAAGGAATCGAAGCTATGTAAACTGGCAAATGCTGGCGCGGATTTGGCGCTGCAATTTATAATTTGATTTTCGGCGATTTTCCCGGCCAAATTTCCCAGACTGCGGAAAGCCCTAGAATTTTTTGGAAATTAAAAATTTTGCTCACAATAAATCCAATTACCAATTTTATTTGCAGACTCGCCACTCGCGCCACAAACCTCAGGTGCCCGGGCCAGGAAGTGCCATTTCGCCGGAAGCTGCCTGGTGGGATGAAAATTTTCCGAAGAAAATGGCGCGCCTGGCAGTGCACTGAGTACTGCTGACTGCATGCGCGAAAATCGCTTCTCATTATTTTGTGTGGCACGATTACAAGCCGACAAGAAAATTAATAAGTAAAGTTCTATAATTTAATTAAAAATTTGCACAAAAACACGCTTTGTCAGCGCGCAGTGCTCGAGAGAAGGAAAAAAAAGAAGAATCGAGAAACCGAGCACGTGTACAAAAGCGTGGTTTTCCTCTTCCGGAACGACGTGGAAATTTGCAGATATAGGTACCTGCTGGGAAGTTTTGCGCCAAGTGATAAAGTCCCGACGAGAGTGTAATGATTGCCAAGTCTAGAAAGTTTTTGTTGGCAAATTTGTGGAACAAATTTGCAAATAAATCGAGATGCACAAAGGAAGCTTTTTTTTGCATAATTCACTCAGTTAGGAGTGTAATCTAGTTAGTTAAGTTTCGTACAGAATCAAATTGAATTTAAAGAAAAATTAAATCTGCAATTAATGTTTTATCTGTTTTGAAGATTAGAATAGAAGCAATCCCAGCGAGAAAAATTAAGTGAAAATTTGCCTGAATGTTACCAAAATGATTCAAATGATAATACGCTACCAACTCCTGCTAGTTAAAAAAATCCGTACGTGAGGAATCATCTGATAAAGTTCTGAATTTGGGACTTAATAAAGAAAAACTGTTAGGAATTCACAACCAACAAACTTTAAATTGTTATCAGTTTTCACGCTTAAAAACACTCTTAAAATAAACTGTAATTTGAAACTTTATCTTCTTTAAATATTTTGTAAAGCTCAGTTTAAGAAAACTAAAGTTTCTAATAAGAATAATTTCGGTCTGAGTGTATTCACATGAACATTTGTTGATTACGATTTTCACATGCTTTTGATCAGTCAGGAAATAAGTTCAACTCACTGACATCAACAAGTCTTGCCTTATTTTATCCATCCGAACTTTTCCATAAAAAGATAAAAGGGGCAATTGCCTGTGAAATTTTATCAAAAGCATTCCCGGAAAACTGCTTAAATGTCCTTTGAAAAAAACAAAAAGGCAACGAAATAAAAATTTGCAAAAAAAATTGACGTATAAAATCGATTGTCAATGATTTTTTGCAGATTTTTCCAATTAATATTTCTTTTCAGATTCTAGGATTACGAAGATTGACTTTAGATTGATTACGAAGATTTATTTTAGTCAAAGCCATAAGCAAAATCTAAACCATTCCTTAATAAGAAAGGCAAAACATGAAAATAATAAAAAAAATATTGTCATCAATTTTTATCTAAATAATATTAAATTAGTTATAAGATTGCTTAACTTCAATAAAAGATTAATTACAAGTCTAATTTTAATACTTTTTTAATTAAAAAGTATCTCAACATTCTTTCAACTATATGACAGTGGTGCTACTGTCAACAATTTGCAAAATATCAATGAAATTGGAATGTTTTTTTCTTCTAAAGACCAATTGTCTACGAAATCGGCCGATTTCGACCCTTTTTATTGTTTGTTCTTTTTTATTTGACTCAAACCTTCCCTATGACCAAAAACGCTATTTTGTGTCATTGGTTCACCCATACAAGTCTCCATAAAGTTTTGGCAGCTATCCATTAGGGTGGTTACGGATTTTGAAAAGTTCTCAGATTAAGTTCTGGTGTAGTTCCTCTTGTAGGGCTTACCCATAGGGACTCTCACGCCAAATTTCAGCTCATTTGGTTGAAAACTGGCTTGTTTCAAGCGAGTTCAAGTTTACATGGGATTTCTTGAGGGAAATTTTGAATTTTTGTTCATTCGCTCCTACGGGCCTGGGGAAAACATGTAGAAACTTCTAGGATGGCCAGAAATGAGCGGAATCGTCTGGTGAACAACTTTCCCGAAGAGACCAGATCGATTCGATCAACCCTCATCGGGCTCAACGGCAATGCATCCGGGGTTTTCGAAACCAACGGTTTTCCCCAGAAAAGCATCAAATTTTCCTTGGCATGCTATGAATGCTTGATGAACACCGCGGCGCCACATGTCAAACAGCTACCACGTGGACTAGCATCGGCTATAAAAAATGGCATTTTATTACTTTTTGAACTATACAATAATCATTGATGGTGATCCTGATACTTTTTAGCTGTATTCGAGACCTCCAAATAAGAAAAATAACTGTTATGCTGCAAATTTTATAATCTCGTGGTAGCTGTTTGACATGTGGCGCCCCGGTGTTCATCAAGCATTCATAGCATGCTAAGGAAAATTTGATGCTTTTCTGGGGAAAACCGTTGGTTTCGAAAACCCCGGATGCATTGCCGTTGAGCCCGATGAGGGTTGGACGAATCGATCTGGTCTCTTCGGGAAAGTTGTTCACCTGACGATTCCGCTCATTTCTGGCCATCCTAGAAGGTTAGCCCTACAAGGGGAACTACACCAGAGCTTAATCTGAGAACTTCAAACAGCTGTAACTTTTGAGTGAATTTTTTGATCAATTTCGTGTCTTGGGCAAAGTTGTAGGTATTGTTCAGGGCTATTGAAAAAAAAATAAGCACACGGAAAAAATGCTTATTTTTTATTGAATTTTTTCAACAAAACTTAATTTCCTAAAATACGTTTAATTTTTTTTTCGAGATTTTTTTATATGTTTTACGGGACAAAACCCCGCAACTTTTGAGCCATAGAGAATAATGGTCAAAAAATCTGCGGCCAAGCAATGATTTTTTGAAAAAATAGGGATTTTTAGAAAAAAGTCGAAATTTCATACAAAAAAACTTGTATGTAAAATTTAATTTGCGATCAAAATTTTGTTTACAGTTTTTATTTTTTTTTTTTTGAAAAAGTGTCCCGATTTCAAGATATAGCCATCGAAAGTTTGATTTCAGCGAAATATCTGCAGTTTTTCGAATTTGTAAAAATGGTCAACACTTCTAAAAATATTGTTTTTAATTACAGAAAATTTGCTATAACATTGTTGAAGTGACTTTGAAGATTTGACTTCTGGTTGCTGAGATACAGCTGTTTTGAAGAAAAAGAAACAGGAAAATTGAAGTTTTCTAAGGCTCACCTAAACAACCCACCATTTTCTAATGTCGATATCTCAGTAACACTTGTGATTTTTGCCTTCCTCACGTTACTGAGGAAAGGCTATAAAATCACTCAAAAAATGAACTTCTCAATTAGACCTCCAAGACCCACCTTCATGTATACCTATCGACTCAGAATCAAATTCTGAGCAAATGTCTGTGTGTGTGGTGGGATGTTGATCAAAAAATTGTCACTCGGTTATCTCGACATTGGCTGAACCGATTTTGTCCGTTTTAGCGTCATTCGATCCGTCTTGAGGTCCCATAAGTCGCTATTAAAAATTATGCAGTTTAGTTAAGTACTTCAAAAGTTATGCTAAAAAAACGATTTTAACAAAAGTCCGGAAGATTGTAAATAGGGTGGTTTTTGTAAGAAAACCCGTCATGCTATACATTTTTAGAAAGGTATTTAAAAGACCTTTCCAACGCGTCCAAGAAATTGAAGATCTGACAACCCTATCAAAAGTTATAAGCACTTAAGTGTTATTTACGCACTTTTTCGAGGCCGGATCTCAGATATGTTGATGAAAACGTTGTCCGGATCTCTCATGCGACATATCGTTGGATAGGTATTCAAAAGAGCTTTCCAATGCGTCTAAAACATTGAAGTTCTGACAACACTATCAAAAGTTATAAGCACTTAAGTGTTATTTACGCACTTTTTCGAGGCTGGATCTCAGATATGTTGATGAAAACGTTGTCCGGATCTCTCATGCGACATATCGTTGGATAGGTATTCAAAAGACCTTTCTAACGCGTCCAAAACATTGAAGATCTGACATCCCTATCAGAAGTTATAAGCACTTAAGTGATATTTACGCACTTTTTGCATTTTGGATAGCACCCTTTAAATGTGAGGAAGGCACCAACCACCTAAGGGTGGATTAAGTAACGTTTTTTTATTTTATTATTTATTTTTTTTTTTTTGAATCAAGACTAACATATGCAGCAGCATTCCCGCGCCAGTATTCGAAGCTCAAATTGACAACTTGTCAACTTCGCGATGAAGCGTCAAAAATCGATGCATTGTAATTTTTTAGTGATTTTTTCGCAGAAAATTCATGTAGAATTGTAATATTTACGAAAATGGCAAAACCTTTAACTTTAAAATTTTAGCGATGACCGATACATGTTTGGGTATCAAAATTTTCGTAATTGAAAGACGCAACTTTTGGTACCCAAACATGTATCATCGCCGAAATTTTCAAGTTATCGCAGTTTTAGTGAAAAAAGTTGTTTTTTTTTTGCGTGGCGCGTCGAAAAACTCAGTTTTATTTTGAAAAAATCCTATCTCGGAAACGTACGGTTCGACATCGCCAATTTTTAGATAGGGGAAATATGCCCATTTTAATCACTCTAAGCCGTTCGACCAATTCTCATCACTTTTGCCGTTTTCCGCTATAAAATCAACATTTTCAGATGTATCAACAATGGAGAGTTGCTTGCTCACTTTTGTTTGAGCTATTTATTGCTTTGGAACCGTCAAAAACACTTTATGAAAGCTGTAATTCATGATCAAAGTGCTGATAGGCCGATAATAGAAATAGGCTGAGAAAGGGTATAGTTCCCCTATGTTATGTAAAATTTTCCGAAGAATCCGACCAAAATATTTTCAGACATAGGCTCTTTGGTCCAGAGACGGTCAAAACGCCATTTTAAGTTTTCATACGACTTTTTCAAATGTTAAGCTAGATTTTTGAAACTTCTTACTATTTTTTTCAAATAGCTAAATTTATCACCTTTCTTTTGTGTCTAAGACAGCATGAAATGCCAGGATATGATTTTTTCCGTTTAGGCTCTTTTCAAATGGAATTGCTGTATATTCAATGCACTTTTATATGGACAGACCTCTGATGGTCAACGGGTTAGCATCCCAGACCACAAACCCAAAGGTGTGCATTTGAATCCCACCTGATTCAAGTCGTTTTTTGATTATATTCAATTCCTATTTCCAAACTGAAGGGAACCTACCGGGATTTGCTCCTTAAACCTTCTGTCCGTATATATCAATTGAAACGCGCACTAGACTGACAATCTAGAGGATCACTGGTTCGAATGCCGGGGCTGACGCAAATAAATTGAAATATTTAATTTGTTTCGTGAGGTTTTTTAAAGCTTCTTCAATTGTTGCCTAAAATCTGCGATTAAAAATAAAACAAAACTCATAAATTAAGGTCCAGTTTCGTGCTCAGATTGCATCACCAGATTTATCCTTTAAGTGCCACAATAAATTTGGAACAATTTTCCGGAAAAACGGAAGCTTATAATGCCCATTATGTGGAGGGCTGCAATGAAAATTGCATTTGTTGGCACGACGATTAAAATCTGCAAAATTCTTCCTACCGCGCGGGACAATTTTCGCGCGCAATTCCGGCATACTCGCCTTCATGCGGGCAATGTCCACCGGAAGCAGTCCCACACGCGTGCCCACCTACACGTGGCTCGAAAAACGTAGCGCTGTGTCCGCCGGAAAGATTTAATTAAACGAGCAATTTACACATCACCATATATTTATTGTGCAGAATCGCGATAAAAGCGTTAACCCCACCACACGGACACAGAGTGGTCGACCCCCTTACCCCTTAACCCGTTGGCAAGGTGGGGTTAAATCTTGATAAAATTAATAAAACAAAATATTATTTTTTGACGATATGCTATAAAAATAGAAGCTATGAGTTTACACAATAAAATCCAAAAGCCCACCTTGTCCTTTTGATTTCCTGCAAGTGTGGCAACAAAACCTAGACGCGTGCATAAACACCCACGCGGGGCAGGGACAGAATCTGCTCATTGTTTCACAATACACTTTGGGTGGCATTGGGAAATTCGAGGGGAGGTCACCCGGCTTTTCCCATTCAATGCGTCAGCGGATAGTCGATTCAACCGCACGGGACACAGGATATTGACGGTGGGTTTGTAAAGAGCTAACATTTTTTTTTTTTGCATTTGATATTCTTCAAAATTAAACTAAATTTTCAAGAAGAAATTCCACAGAAATTTGTTCAAAATTTCGCCCTTTTCAAACGTAACTCCGCTCGCAATTCCGCGCGAACGTGCGCCAACAGTCGGAAATGAGGTGAAAATGTGCTTGCTAACGTCATGATTCGAAATCCGGACACTTAGTAGCATATCATTTTTGTTTTAGCTGGCAAAAAATCATGTAATAAGTTAGAAATGTAGAAATATCATCAGGATGTAGTATAAACAAGCAGTTTTAAGAAAATGCATGCAAAATGTGTATTTTCTAACAATTTTTCATCATAATTTTGAAATTAAAATGACTTGTTGTGCTTCGAATCCCGGACACTGATAAAAACTGATTCGAAATCCGGACACTTTTGCTTCGAACTCCGGACACTCGATTTTGCCTATGAATCGCACGAATTTGGACTGAAATTTTAGTGAAAGGCATTCTTTAGGTCTTAAATAAGCTGTTAACATTAAAGCAATCGATATTTAATATAAAAATTTGCTTGAATTTAAGGAAATCAAACCCAAAAATTTCTGCATTGCCTTCCCGGTGCTTCGGCCACCTATGAAATGTTTCAATTGAAATGTTTCAAATTTTTGGTAAACTAATAATTTGATTTTATTTAACTATTTTGGCATTAACTACACCGTTCAAACCAACTTTAAATGAAAGTTGATGTTAGAATTCATCAAATAACACAGTTTTGACATTCATAATGCGAACTTATGTCCAAATAATAGATAAAACAAGATGAGGTGTCCGGGTTTCGAAGCGTCCGGGAATTCGAATCATGACGTTAGTGCGAAACTTGGCCAGCGGAACATTAATGACCCGGAGGTCGGATCACCTCCCCCGCCTCGACCCTGCCCCGAGCAGGGTCAGCAGCATCAACAGCATCAGGGGGGAGCGAGGTTCGGCGGGATAAAGATAAACGGATTCGCGCCAAATTAACGCAAGCATTTTCGCGAGTCGCGCGCCGCCAATTTCTGGCCTTCACGGGTGAAAGTTGATATCTGAGGGGCAGGGGAAAACCAGATCCGAACCCAATGTTTGTTCTAACGCTCACCATACGTTTTGGGAGATTACTGCGAAAATCAGACGCAGTTCAAAGCGAAAGGTTAAATAAAATATCGAATGGTGCTGACAGTTGATTTTCGCGATTTTCAAGTGTACTTGGTTTGAATATTTGATCATCTGGCTGACGAACTTGCGGTACAATTTAGTGTTTAAAGTGTGCACATCTTGACAGATCGCAGTGTTATATTATGTCGATATCTCAGCAACTAATGGTACGATTTTCAATGTTAAAATAAGGCCGATGCAAATATTTTTAAAAGTTTTTGTCCCTCGGCTCTGGCCGGAGCCGGAAGGGGCAAAAAAAAATATATTAAGATAACATGCTATAGTTTCAACATTTGCATGGAAAAAGTGTTTTAAAATGTATTTTACACTAGTTCAATTGTTTTGCAATAAAAGTTTTCAAAAAATGTAAAATTTGACGAACACAAAAATTTTAGCCAAAAAAAATAACTTTAGTGATAGTAGACATCGAAAATATTCAAAAATTCAAAAGATTTTTAAATCAACCCAAACATGCTAAAAATGATTCTAAACGCAGGGGAATTAATTTTAAATTGATTTTAACTAATTGCACTTAAATTATCATAAAAACATTGAAGTATTTTGAAAAAAAAAATTTTCGCCCCCTGATATTTCGGACAAATATTGAAGGGGGGGGGGACAAAAACATTAAATAAAATTTGTACCAGCCTAAGAAACATTCGTGAAAATTTCTGATCTTTCCGAAAAAAGTATTTTCATTTTTTAATCAAGAACGGCATTTCAAAAGGGCCAAACATTCCATATTACACCCTTTTTACTTATTTAAAAAAAACCTCGACTGTATTCAAAAAGTTATCTGAAAAAAAAGCTTTAACTTGAAAACTTTGCACTTAATCAAAATTTCGCTATAGTACTTTTTAATTGCAAATTTGATTTTACATCGAAAAATGAAGTTGAGAAATTGTTGAGACCAGTATTTCGATTTTTTTGAAAACACAGTTTTCATTCAAAAATGTATAACTCGGTCAAGGATTTTTTGCCCATTCTGGAAATTGATAAAAAGTTGACATTTGATGTCCCCTAAAACATATCAGAAAATAAAAAAATAAAAATAGTGTTTTTTGTCAAATCAAGATTTCGTGACAAAAAGTAAAATAAAAAATCACCAATTTTTTTCGTGTATCATTTCTTTTAGAGTTGTCCTCATCCATATCTACAACTTTGCCGAAGACACCAAATCGATCCAAAAATATCTTCAAAAGATACAGATTTATGAATTTTCATATATCATTTTTGTATGGACAGCTGCCAAATTTGCATGGAAAAGTATATGGACAATTTAATGATGTAAAATGACTTCTTAAGGCATACCGAAGGAATCAACAAAGTTTCAGCCGGTTTAAAAAATACAGAAGAAAATGAAAGACCAAAATCTCACAGAATTGCTCATATTTTACATATTTTTTTTTTTTTAATATTTCAATAATTCAAGTTGAAAATAATAACATCGGAATTCGAATAAATCGAGTATGAGATTGAAATAATAACTGACTAAACAAACAACCAAAAAAAAATGTAAATCGATCTTTTTATCAGCACCAGGTTGCCAGATAATTCAAAGAATGCCAGAGTAATGGCCTTGTACTTAGCTTAGGAATTTGAATTAATGGAAATGAATCTGATCTTCTACAATGGAGAAGTTATCAAATTAGAATCTTGAAGTGTGGTTTGGAATATTTAAAAATCTACGGTAAGTTGACATTTCCATATCAAAGGTAAACAAACAACTGCAAAGCAACGTATTTCAGCCCAGCATATTTTCTATGTTGATTGTTGATGGCGGCCGTAAGTCATGTACTTTCCTAAGTAAATTATCTGTTTTACTCTACTTAGATGTTCTAAGCTAAGTGGTTGTAGATAGCCCATAAAGGCAGAGGCCGTCTTCTTATCTTTGTAGACACATACACCACCATTCATTGGCCACTTCAAATGTAGATGGCACAGCGTTTAACTAATGGATAACAAACAGCATTCAATGTTGTACGCAATATTTCTCGCAAGAAAATACCCCTCTTTATCGCAGCGGAATCGAACAACTCCACGCGAGCAGTGAATGAAACACCTATTGCTTGACCCACCTTCTGCTGGACTGCGTTTGAATCACGTGAAATTTTTTATTTAATATCATAAACCACTTGTGGCGCATATTTCATGAAGCTAAACTATTTAATATTTCATAGCTTTTATAAAAAAAAAACAATTGGTTCCATATCAACTTTTCAACTTCAATTGCTAAACTCGTTAGATGCATTGAAAATATTGCAAAACCAAATATTTGGAAACATCTGCAATCTGCAATTATTTTGTGATGCTTTATACAGTCCAGACTCAGCTATCCGAAGTTTCGATTATCCGAAGTTGGATAATCCGAAGATTTCTTATCATAGCCAAAAAGGGGCTTTTCCATTTGTTTTATTTTCTCACTTATCTATAACATCATTTTTTTGTCAAATTTGAATGGTTGAGTGCCTGTTAGGCTGGATTTTCATGGATCATGCAACGACATCGTAAGCACGAGCATCGAAATTTTTACGATGCTCTTGGATGGCGTTATGACTTAGCTATAACTCAAACCTAAATAACGGGCAGACCGCCATTTTGCCCGCAAGCGTTTCAAGAAGGAACGGTAGAAAATGGGAGAGAAACGCTTGGGGAAACGTCAACACAAAGCAACACGTGCACGGAAAAACCAAAGATAAAAATTTTAGACAAATGCAGGGGAACTTTTATTTAGAACCATTCAAAATTTATTTCCGGATAGCACAAAATAATATTAATATTAATAATGTTTGGCAGCATTTAGTAGAGCACGACAAAATAGACCAAAATAAGACCGGCGAGAACGGGAAGTATCTAATTATAGATCGAAAAATCAAAGTATGCTATTTGAAGGGACTGAAAAATAATTGATAGATGGAGCCAATTGATATTGAGAAAATTGACAAATTCAGAAATTCAGAAATTCAGAAATTAGAAATTCAGAAATTCAGAAATTCAGAAGGTCAGAAATTCCGAAATTCCGAAATTCCGAAATTCCGAAATTCCGAAATTCCGAAATTCCGAAATTCCGAAATTCAGAAATTCAGAAATTCAGAAATTCAGAAATTCAGAAATCCAGAAATTCAAAAATTCAGAAATTCAGAAATTCAGAAATTCAGAAATTCAGAAATTCAGAAATTCAGAAATTCAGAAATTCAGAAATTCAGAAATTCAGAAATTCAGAAATTCAGAAATTCAGAAATTCATAAATTCAGAAATTCAGAAATTCAGAAATTCAGAAATTCAAAAATTCAGAAATTCAGAAATTCAGAAATTCAGAAATTCAGAAATTCAGAAATTCAGAAATTCAGAAATTCAGAAATTCAGAAATTCAGAAATTCAGAAATTCAGAAATTCAGAAATTCAGAAATTCAGAAATTCAAAAATTCAAAAATTCAGAAATTCAGAAATTCAGAAATTCAGAAATTCAGAAATTCAGAAATTCAGAAATTCAGAAATTCAGAAATTCAGAAATTCAGAAATTCAGAAATTCAGAAATTCAGAAATTCAGAAATTCAGAAATTCAGAAATTCAGAAATTCAGAAATTCAGAAATTCAGAAATTCAGAAATTCAGAAATTCAGAAATTCAGAAATTCAGATATTCAGATATTCAGAAATTCAGAAATTCAGAAATTCAGAAATTCAGAAATTCAGAAATTCAGAAATTCAGAAATTCAGAAATTCAGAAATTCAGAAATTCAGAAATTCTGAAATTCTGAAATTCTGAAATTCTGAAATTCTGAAATTCTGAAATTCTAAAATTCTGAAATTCTGAAATTCTGAAATTCTGAAATTCTAAAATTCTGAAATTCTATAATTCTGAAATTCTATAATTCTGAAATTCTGAAATACTGAAATTATGAAATTATGAAATTCTGAAATTCTGAAATTCTGAAATTCTGAAATTCTGAAATTCTGAAATTCTGAAATTCTGAAATTCTGAAATTCTGAAATTCTGAAATTCTGAAATTCTGAAATTCTGAAATTCTGTAATTCTGAAATTCTGAAATTCTGAAATTCTGAAATTCTGAAATTCTGAAATTTTGAAATAAAGAAATTTTGAGATTATGAACTTAAGAAATTTAGAAATTAAGAAATATTGAAATTATGAACTTAAGAAATTTACAAATTAACAAATTCTGATTTTTTTTCTAAATTTGTTAATTTGTTAATTTGTTAATTTCCTAATTTTTTAATTTCTTAATTTCTTAATTTCTTAATTTCTTAATTTCTTAATTTCTTAATTTCTTAATTTCTTAATTTCTTAATTTCTTAATTTCTTAATTTCTTAATTTCTTAATTTCTGAATTTCTGAATTTCTGAATTTCTTAATATCTTAATTTCTTATTTTCTTAATTTCTTAATTTCTTAATTTCTTAATTTCTTAATTTTTTAATTTCTTAATTTCTTAATTTCTTAATTTCTTAATTTCTTAATTTCTTAATTTCTTAATTTCTTAATTTCTTAATTTCTTAATTTCTTAATTTCTTAATTTCTTAATTTCTTAATTTCTTAATTTCTTAATTTCTTAATTTCTTAATTTCTTAATTTCTTAATTTCTTAATTTCTTAATTTCTTAATTTCTTAATTTCTTAATTTCTTAATTTCTTAATTTCTTAATTTCTTAATTTCTTAATTTCTTAATTTCTTAATTTCTTAATTTCTTAATTTCTTAATTTCTTAATTTCTTAATTTCTTAATTTCTTAATTTCTTAATTTCTTAATTTCTTAATTTCTTAATTTCTGAATTTCTGAATTTCTGAATTTCTTAATATCTTAATTTCTTATTTTCTTAATTTCTTAATTTCTTAATTTCTTAATTTCTTAATTTTTTAATTTCTTAATTTCTTAATTTCTTAATTTCTTAATTTCTTAATTTCTTAATTTCTTAATTTCTTAATTTCTTAATTTCTTAATTTCTTAATTTCTTAATTTCTTAATTTCTTAATTTCTTAATTTCTTAATTTCTTAATTTCTTAATTTCTTAATTTCTTAATTTCTTAATTTCTTAATTTCTTAATTTCTTAATTTCTTAATTTCTTAATTTCTTAATTTCTTAATTTCTTAATTTCTTAATTTCTTAATTTCTTAATTTCTTAATTTCTTAATTTCTTAATTTCTTAATTTCTTAATTTCTTAATTTCTTAATTTCTTAATTTCTTAATTTCTTAATTTCTGAATTTCTGAATTTCTTAATATCTTAATTTCTTAATTTCTTAATTTCTTAATTTCTTAATTTCTTAATTTCTTAATTTCTTAATTTCTTAATTTCTTAATTTCTTAATTTCTTCATTTCTTTTTCTTAATTTCTTAATTTCTTTTTCTTAATTTCTTAATATCTTAATATCTTAATATCTTTATTTCTTTATTTCTTTACGGTTTGGGGGCTGTCCAAAATATGTCAACTACCACTTCGGTTTTTAAGAATTTGACGGTTTTAGCTACAACTCTAGCTACGAAAATCACCCGACTCCAATAACTCTAATCACGACTACACATTCCTGCTTTCATAAATAACATCAATTCCATTCCATTACTTGCTTTTCTTCTTAATTTCTCCCACCCTTCTAACCTTCAGCCAGAACTATGATGCAATTATTAAATCTTTATTCCATAAAAATAAATATGAAAAAATCTAATTTTTCCATGTTTTCAACTTTCCGTGCATGGTAAACCGTACACACTTTGATCTAGCGTACTGTTTAAAAATGTTCTATGTTTATGGGAAACACTCGTATCATAGGTGGCAATCAACATTTTCCTTGAATTACATACATTTCATGCTGTGAAATAAAATCAAAATTCTTTCTTGTTATTTGAAAACGTAAAAACCCACTTTAAAATAATTTGAGGTAGCCTATCGCCTCTTTTCAAAACTTTGTCGACATCAACATCAGCCGATTCCATTGTTGCCATTTTGGCATCGGAAAAATCTCATGTGTTTGCCACAAAACGCTTGAAACGCTTGCCTGCTTGAAATATTCACGGAAATATTTCACAGCGTTATTTGGTTTGTGTCCGTGGTGTCGCGGCAGCAATATGGCTGACAGGACAGGCATCGAACTACGATGCACTGACATTTTAGCAAAGCATGGTAGTGACTATGCTTTCGATGTCGGTCATCTTACGATGCTCGTGCATCGAAAATCAAAAGTCGGAAAATCACATTTTCGGGGCTTTCCGGCAATTAGTATTTGTTTTTATTGTTCGTACTGCCATGAACAATCAATCTAAACTATTTTACCACTTAACTTGGTCGAAAAATATGAGTTTTCGACCAAATTTAACCACGAGCATCGAAAGCCGCTTTCGATGTCGGTCATCGAAAAATCCATGAAAATCCACCCTTACATTACCAAATGCATTTTCTCAATATTTCATCATCGCCAATTTGGCCACCATATTGAATTTTGAATTTCCAACACTGCTTAGAGCATTTTGGGGGGTCAAATAAACAAAAATTACCAATTTCTCGTGATTCTGTTATCAGAAGTGAAATTTTTCAGTGTACGTTCTTCAGATATTCGAGTCTAGACTGTACTATCAAATTTTATAAACAACCTTTTGTAGTGCTTTGGTAAACAAGAAATATTCAAAATCACTGAACAAGGGTTTTTTTTGCGGTTATCAAGATTTACCCAGTCTAAACCCACAGCAAACGATGTCTCGATGATCCTAGTACTTTGCAGATCTCAATTTGATCAAATCTTTTTTTTAAACGACTGCCTCCGCGTAACTTTTGGCGATTTCATCAAATTGGGTTCTACAAAATTCTAGGATCATCGAGACATCCTAACAAATCGCTGGAAAAAAAAGAATCATCTTGATTGGGTGAGTTATGCCCAAGAACCAGCGATATGAAGTTACCGTTCCAACTTTTTTGGAGCCTTGGGCATTGGAATGTTTACACATGTTTGCAACAACGATTTCTACCCAAATTAAAACTTGTTGCTCAAAGTTATCCTGGTGATCCAACTTTAATGCCGCGTGGTCATATCTCCAAAACACACCGGTTGATATTTGTTTACCACCAAATGGAAGCAATTCTTGTTTACAAAACATAAACAAATTACCTGTAGCCAGAAATTCTTGTTTACAAAATATAAACAAATTACCTGTTGCACTATCGCGGCTCAACACGTGTCACAACACACCTGTACGATTGAGCTCAACAGGTGGCCAAAACATGACCACGTGGTCGATCGATTGTCCCCGGTAACCATTGTCGTGGCTACCACGATGCCGTTTATTGGCGCTCAACAATATTGTCAAATTTTCACTCGCTTCACCGGAAAATGTCGGAAAAGTCGGCTTTTCCAACCGGTTTGTGAAAAAATCGTGAAAAATGCTGCGAAAAGTTAAAAAAGTTAAACCAAAAGCCAAACGGCACATAGAGGATGTGCCGTTTTATAAGTTCGTGTACAAGGAGGACGAATTACCACTGGATCCTGCCCGGAACTTCATCGAGGAACAGATATGTAAATTGGGTCAAAGGTGAACGGGTTCGGTGAACTATTGATTCGAAAATAAATTTAATTTGCAGCGAAAATCAACGTTGTAAAGCCGGCCTGCTTTAGCAAGGACTACAGCCTGCACCGAAATCCTCGCGGCGATGGCCATGGGTTGCGCGAGCTGCTACTTCCGGAGAAACTTTCCTCCACCGAAAGTCCCGAGTATCGCGTTTCGGGGCCCTCGTCGTCGTCCCCGTTGGAAAAGAGCCTCCCGGAAGTGACCACCAAGCTGGTCCGCCTGTACAAGGATCTGCGGTTGAAAATTTTCCACGACCTGGCGCTCACCCGGCCCGTCCTGATGGGAAATGAGTTTTTCCGCCGGTACGGACGCGCTAGCCAAGATGGCCGCCGCAAGCTGCCGGCGTTACGCCACAAGAAGCGCCCGAAAAAGTTTCACTTTGATGAGTTTGCGTACCGCACCCCGGAAGAGAACGACGAGGCGCTGCTGCGGATCCAGCGCCATCTGGACCGGATGATTGCGAAAAGTATCCGCGAGGCGGAAAAGCGCCGCCAGCAAAAGGAGGAACAGGCCCGGCGACCGCAATTTGTGAGTGTTCTTTTTTTTATTGTTTTCCCTTCTAATTTGGTTTTAATTCACCACACCGCCCTCAATTAGTGCACGTCGACTTCATCATCCTCATCAAGAAACAAACACTGTGTCTACACCGCGAAGGTCAAACGAAAGCGGCTCAGTAATGAGCAGTTCATTAAGAAGCTCAAGTCTGACGAAAGTTTGTAAGTATTTGAATTTAATAAGAGAGAGAAACTGATATCGAACTGATACTAAAACAGTCAAAAATATGTTTTTCAATTATCAATTGAAATCAAATGAAAACACAAAACATGTAATCAATCGTTGAAAATTGGAAAAAAAATAAAAAACTGCCGGCCGCTCCCATCTCTACCGCGCATCATGGATAAGGGAAGGGATTTGGAAGACAGAAAGTGGTGGTGTTCAACTTTTTAAGAGGATAAGGGAAAATCTCCACAGTATCCCCAAATATATTTTGCTGAGAGTTGGGCGGTTTTTGGGAAGTCTTGAATATGCTCTAAGCAAGCGTTGTGATCATTTTCATGATACTTTTTTAAATGATGAGATTTTATTCTCAAGGCATGCAATCGGATGCTGCTGTAGAGACACATTCCGTTTATTTCAAATAGAAGGTTATTATTTTATAATAGTAAAACATTATTCTCAAAGCAAACAATCGGGTAAAGGTGGTACTCAATTACCCGAGAACTTGTTGCCTTCTTCTTCCAAAACTGTTATATTTATGGACCCAATCCTCAAACAATCTAATTTTTAAATTAGTGCAATTTTGTGTAAATCCTTTTTAGACTTCATGGTATGAATCCAAAATTATAACGAGTTTGTTTAAATACTAAAATAAGTTTAACTAAAATGTGGGTCCACTAGATTCTGAATGATGTGCAACGTAGCGTTAAGACTTCAAAATACTGTACTGGATTTTCGACCCAGAGACCGTGAGTTCGATTCCCTTATCGGAATGATGATGAAGGTTTGCCCTTTTCATATAAACATTTAACAATATAAATATGAGATTAGTACAAAACAAAATAATATAGCTCGAAGTTTCCCGAACTTCCACATTTTTCCAGTTACTACCATCTCCAGTTACATTTTAATCTAAAAACATTTTCAATCATTACAAAAATCCTCAAAATAAAACTCCAGAAAGCTCAAGTATCTCCAAGCCCTACTACCCACCCATCCCGATGACCAGAAGCAGAAGATTCTGGAAAAGTACGAGAAACGTTACACCGCGGCCGTAGCCGATTTCGATGCGGAAATGCGCCAGCGCACCCTCAACGTGCTGGACGACCTTGCGGTCGAGAAGATCGAACACTACCCGTCGCATTTGATTAAGAAAATCCTCCCGAAAATCGACGACCGAATTGCGTACCTCAAGCAGGCGTACAAGTTTATCCTGGAGGAGGAGAAACTATGGCCAAACATCCACCCGGAGGTCATTTTGCTGGACTACCTGTTTGATCCCGAACACAACGTGCACCGCGATCAGGCCGTTTATCTCGTGATTTTGCTGATGGACCTACAGGAGGACTACCGGTATCACGTCAAACGATCCTTCCTGCGCTACATTCTCCGCTCGGAGGACGAACGCAAGCGGCTGCAGCTGGCAGTTGAACCGCCCGAATTTCCCGTCTGCACCTTGATCGCTCCCGTGCCCTGGAAGTGCTCGATCCAGATTGCCAAGAATCGACTGGAGGAGGTACTCATGATTAACCATCCGGTCCTGCAAGCCATCAACATGCTCTGGCACAAGCTGTACGGCAACCTGCTGGTGGTCGATCCGGCCAAGTTCTACAGTACGGACATTCCCATGCATGCCGACAAGATCACCGAAACGATTCACAACAGCTGCCGTATCACGAGAGACGTGAGAGCGCTTTGATCTGATCGGGTGTGTCAAAGTTTGTAACGTTTTAAAAATTTGCAGATTCTAGTCAACGACTGGATGCCACGTGTTGCCGACCTGGTCGATGTCATGCGAAAATATTGGAGAGACCTAGTTCCACGTAACTCAACGCACGGAGGTCGGGGAACGATTTTCTTCAACTGTATTCATGCGCTGACATCGTACCATCTGCAAGGACTCATCAAGAAGAGCCTGGACAACCTGGTGGACACGTTGGAAGTGTACCGCGGGGGTGACACTGCCGACGGAACCAACGCACCAAAGCTGAAAATGAAACCATTCATGACACTGACCGTTACCGTCGTGGGTAAACCAGATACAGAAATTGAGAAAAATACCGAAAAGAGTGACCTTTCACTGTACGAAGCGGACGATGACGATCCTAGCTTGCTGACTTCAGAATCCACTGACGACCCTATGACGGAAGGCGTTGACGAACGTAGAACCTCGTTCATCATGAAGAGTAGCGGAAAGATCATCATCTATCCGTACATGGAAGAACTACCCGACCTGTTCAAAAGCTATTTGGTAAAAATACTAAAAGTAGGATACAAGATTCCCCGACTGGAATACTACTTGACACAGGACAAGAAACAGCTTGGCTACCTGCACTACCTGCGGGACGACAACGCCGATATGGAAAAATTGTACGAAAGGGTAAAAAGTATTGTGATTGCCAACCAAACGGGCCCGACAATATATTTGTACCCGATGTATGAGTACTATTTTCCCGTATTGGCCAACAAAATGAAAGCCATCACCGAAAGCATCTTCTCCCAGCGAGACCTCCCTTCACTGGACATTTTCAAAGACCTGGTGGACAAATTTACCGAACTACTTCACGGCATCTACTTCCTGCGTGACTTTATCCCACTAAACCTGTTCATGTTGGACAACAGTCGGTTGAACCGTGTTCTCGAAAATCTCGTGAAAGAACTGAAGGCATTTGTCATCAACTATTTCATAACGCTGAACCAGGTCGAGAACCGAAGGTGAGAGGTGAACCAGAACCCGCAACTTCAGCTAACACTAAACATGACGACCCTTGCAGAATCTGTGACGAGTTCGAGGACATGTCCCTGCACGCCGGCGAGCGTCCGAAAGAGACTCCGGAAGTGGTCGCGCTTCAAAATTATCTGACGCAGTGCCGCGAAGAGCGCATGTACCAGCTAAAGACCGAGATCAAGCATGTCGCGCAGCGCGTTCTCTTCCTCCTGACCTACGCCATACTCGACCGTAATATGCGAAATCCCGAATTGGTCCGAGATCGTTACACCCTACTGATGTTGGGCTTTATTTTTCCAGAGGAAGATATCAATCTGAACTCGCGTCTGTTTCTTTGGCCGCAGGAGCTGGAGAAAGTGCTTGATCTCAGCGGTGCCCGTCTGGCGGTGGTACGTGAAAATCTGGAAACGGCAATACGCGAACGGCGCGTCAAATTCGATATGTATCTGAGCACGGAAAAGAAAAAAATGGACCACTTCCGGACGCGCGAGATTCGCGAAATGCTCTCGCTGGACGACTTGCGGGAGAAGGTCGAAACTGTGAACGGTTTGATGTTGATCCTGGAGGTATTGTGTTTTTGTACGCTGTCAACCTTCGATTCATGTCGCCTTTGATCTTGTCTCGTTTCAGAAATGCAGCAAAGAAGCTAGGGAGATCAACCAGGACGAAAATTTGCTCCAGATCGAAGTGTCCTTCTTCCCGGCGTTGAACGAGATGATTGACAAAATGGCCCCCATCGAGAAACTCTGGCACACGGCGTACAAGTTTGATTCCTGCCACGAGGTGTGGTACTTTGGCTCATTCAAGGAACTGGACGCTTCGGTTATTAGTTCCGCCGTGGAGGAAATGTTCAATTCCATCACCGTACTGCTGAAAGAGCTGGCGGGTAGTCCACAAGCGAAACGGGTTGCCGAGCAAATCCGCATGAAGATCGACAAGTTCAAAGTGTACCTTCCGGTGCTGGAAGCCATCTGTAGACAAGGTCTTTGCGAGCGGCACTGGGCGCAGATATCGAGCGAACTCGGCCAAGAAGTGAACCCCGAAGTTCAGCACTCGTTGGGCTTGATGGTGGACATCGACATCATGAAGATCCTGAATCGTCTGGAAGAAATCTCCAACGCTGCCGGCAAAGAGTACGAACTGAACATTCAGCTAGTCAACATGCAGGAAGAATGGATGGACGTCAAGTTTGTGTGCGCTTCGTATCGCGACTCCGACATGTCTATTCTGTCGTCGGTTGACGACATCCAAACCTTACTGGACGATCACATCCTCAAAGCACAAGCCATGCGAGGATCACCGTACATCGCGGCGCTTGGAACGAAGGCCACAAACTGGGAGGACAAGCTCATTTCCATGCAGGACATCATCGATAGTTGGCTTCAAGTGCAAGCCACGTGGATGTACCTGGAACCGATCTTCAGTTCCGAAGACATTATGCGACAAATGCCAACCGAAGGACGACACTTTAAAACCGTCGACAAGCAGTTCCGCAAAGTTATGCGCCACACACTGTCCGACCCCCACGTCATCCAGGCCACCGACTATCCGGACCTGCTGAACGTGTTGAGAAATGCGTTCAAAGACCTTGAAGACATCCAGCGGGGCTTGAACCTGTACCTGGAGAAGAAACGGCTGTTCTTTGCCCGCTTCTTCTTCCTCTCGAACGACGAGCTGCTGGAGATTCTTTCCGAAACGAAAGATCCGATGCGCGTGCAGCCTCACATGAAGAAGTGCTTCGAAGGCATCCATTTCCTGCAGTTTGATGCGCAAATGGAAATTACGGCGTTCACATCAGCCGAGAAGGAGCAGATCCCATGCACGAGGAAGATAAATCCAGCTATGGCAAACGGCCTCGTTGAGAAGTGGCTCAAGGAGGTCGAAACGGTTATGTTGGAAAGTGTCAAGGAGCAGATTTGGCAGTCGTACGACTCGTACTTCAAGGATGCCCGCAAGGTGTGGGTACTGAACTGGCCCGGTCAGGTCGTCCAAGTAGTGTCCTGCTTGAAATGGACCGAGGAAGCGGAAGAGGCCATCAAAGATGCCAAGCTGGAGGATTACTCCCGCAAGTGTACTGCACAAATCGGCGAACTGGTCGAGTTGGTCAGGGGAGACCTCAGCACCGGTGCAACGATCACCATCGAAGCATTGATCGTGGTGGATGTTCATGGTTGCTTGCAATTTACTGTTTTGTCATTTAATCATTCTATTCAAATATGTTTTGTATTTTTTTAGGCCGCGACATAATTGACCTGCTAATAAGCAAGAAGATATCCGACACCGGTGACTTCAACTGGTTCTCGCAACTCCGGTACTACTGGAAGATTGACGACGACGATAAGCAGAGCTATGTTGCGTGCAGCATGGTTTCGACAGAGCTCAAATATGGCATGGAATATCTCGGAAATACGGGACGACTGGTGACCACACCGTTAACTGATCGTTGCTTCCGAACTCTAATGGGAGCGTTCAAGCTTAACCTTGGTGGCGCGCCAGAAGGTCCAGCAGGAACGGGTAAAACCGAAACCTGCAAGGATCTCGCCAAGGCGGTTGCCAAGAAGTGTGTGGTCTTCAATTGTTCGGACGGTTTAGACTACAAGGCCCTCGGAAAATTCTTCAAAGGTCTGGCCCAATCCGGTTCATGGGCGTGTTTTGACGAGTTCAACCGCATTGAGTTGGAAGTGTTGTCGGTGGTTGCACAGCAAATATTAACCATACAGCGAGCCATCGCTGGAAAGGTGGTCAAGTTCATCTTTGAAGAAACAACGCTAAAGTTAGACTCCACCTGCAACATCTTCATTACCATGAATCCCGGATACGCTGGCCGAACAGAGCTACCAGATAATCTGAAGGTCCTGTTCCGAACTGTGGCCATGATGGTTCCTGATTATGCCATGATCGGTGAAATTACGTTGTATTCCAATGGTTTTGATGATGCTCGAGTTCTAGCCCAAAAGATCGTACACACTTACAAGCTATGCTCTGAGCAACTGTCGTCCCAATCCCACTACGATTATGGTATGCGAGCAGTAAAGTCGGTTCTAACGGCAGCTGGAGCACTCAGACGATCGCATCCGGAACTCTCGGAAGCTCAAATTGTGCTGCGTGCGATAATTGACGTGAACCTTCCCAAGTTCTTGCAACAAGACATCCCACTGTTTGAAGGAATCTACAAAGATCTATTCCCTGGCGTGGAGTTACCTCCGGTAAGTCTTCATACTATTTGTCCGCTATGTCCACTCCTAACAAAACGATTGATTTAGCCTGCTCGCGAAGACATCGTACGATTGTTGCTGATCGAGCTGGTGAAGCGCAAGCTGCAGCCAACTCCCTGGTTCATCGAGAAGGTCATGCAGATCTACGAAATGCTGCTGGTGCGGCACGGTCTCATGATCGTGGGCGATTCCATGGGTGGTAAGACAACGGCGTACCAGATACTAGCGGAAACGCTGAAAGAGCTACGCAAGGAAAAGGGTGTCGCTTCCGAGGAGCAGGGCGTTTCGTACCGCATCATCAACCCGAAGGCCATTTCGATGGGTCAGCTGTACGGAAGCTTCGATCCGGCGTCGCACGAGTGGACCGACGGAGTGCTGGCCAACACCTTCCGCGAGATGGTCTACACGGGTAGCCTCGAACGGCAATGGATTGTCTTTGATGGACCGGTGGACGCGGTTTGGATCGAGAATTTGAACACCGTTTTGGGTAATTGAAATGAAGGATATTTGAAAATTCAGTTGAACACATTTGTGAAATATTTTCAGATGACAACAAAAAGCTTTGCCTGATGTCTGGCGAAATTATCCAAATGACCAAATTGATGAACTTGATGTTTGAACCGGTTGATCTTGAACAAGCATCACCTGCCACTGTGTCTCGGTATTGTTTCTTGATGTTATGTTGCCTAACGGATACTAAAAGACTATCTATTGTCCAGATGCGGTATGATCTACATGGAACCATCGCAGCTCGGGTGGGTAGCTTTGCACAAGTCATACCTGCTCTACCTGGAGGAGAAAAACGTCAGCGAGATCAACATTGGAGTTTACGAGCAACTGGCTGAATGGCTCATACCGCCCGCACTGGAGTGGCTTCGGACGTTCGGAAGTGTTCTCAAAATTTCGGAAATGCACCACTATTCTGCAAGAATTACCAGTTATGCTGGAAGTTCTTGTTTTCTCACTTTTTTTCATTTCAGATGTTATCCAAGTTCTTTTCAATATTTCTGTCGCGCACAAACAACTACAACCAGATATGGTTCCAGCAGGTTTTCCTGTTCTGCTGGGCTTGGGCTTACTTTTCCGCTGTAACGGTTGAGGCTCGCAAGATGATCGATCCTCTTCTGCGGAAAATTCTCTACGGAGCTAACGAGGATCACCCCAAGCCCAAGCACTTCACCCTGAACCGGGGTCAAATGTACCCGGAGAAGATGAACTTCCTCGATTACCGCTTCGACGAACACGAGACCTGGTGGCCGTGGTTAAAGTCGGAGGAGCTGTCCCTACCAGAGTCCTGTATCGTTTCGGAGCTCATGATTCCGACCAAGGAAACCGGCTACATTCTGTATTGGACGGAAAAGTGTGTTTCCGCCGGTATGCCCATTCTTCTGATAGGTCCTACGGGTACCGGCAAAAGCGCTACCATCGCAAACTACATACGCGAACTGCCGAAGGCAAAGTTCATCTCCAACATAATCAACTGTTCGGCGCGCAGCACTGCCCAGCAGATGCAGGACACCATCATGTCCAAGCTCGATCGTCGCCGGAAGGGCGTTTTTGGTCCACCCGTTGGCAAGCAGTGCGTTAACTTCATCGACGACGTCGCGATGCCTGCCCGGGACGAGTACGGATCGCAACCACCGCTTGAGTTGATCCGACAGTGGCTAGATCACAAGACTTGGTCCGACCTGCGGGATACATCCAAGATAGAACTGATCGACCTGCTGTTTGTAGGTGCCATGGGCCTGCTCGGTGGTAGTAATTGTATACCACAACGCCTGTACCGACATACGTTTGTTGTGTCCGTAGATTCGTTCGAAGATTCCACCTTGTCAAGAATATTCTCATCGATAGGAGAGTGGCACTTTGCGAAAGGATATCCCGAAACAGTGTCTCGCTTGTGCAAAAATCTCAGCCAGGCTGTCATCTCCGTGTACCGTGGTGCGATCGAGAACTTCCTCCCAACACCTGCAAAGTCACATTATCTGTTTTCTCTGCGAGATGTTACCAGAATCTACCAAGGAATCGTGCTGGTACCAGCGAAGCGACTCCCAGATCCCGAGAAACTTGTACGCCTGTGGGCACACGAAACTTACCGCGTGTTTTACGATCGCTTGATCGACGAACAGGACAAGCAGATCCTGTTGCGCCTGGTTGATGAAGCGGCCAACAGTCAGCTCAGAATGAAGCTTGAAGTGGCTTTCGGCGATCGCTTGGAGCCTGGTAAACGCGTGACGGATAAGCACATGCGTGACTTGCTGTTTGGAAACTATATGGAACCGGACGCGGTCAGTCGAGTGTACGACGAGGTGGACAATTGGACAAAACTAGAGAAGAATATGAACTTCTATCTGAGCGAGTACAACTCACGGTCAAAGTCACCGATGAACTTGGTGCTGTTCCGATTCGCCATCGAACATATTTCACGAATCTCAAGAGTTTTGCAAATGCCACGCGGACACTTGTTGCTCGTTGGCCTGGGTGGAGCCGGAAGACGCAGTTCGGTTAAACTCGCTGCCAATATGGCCGATGCCGATGTGTTCCAGGTGGAGGTCAACCGTAGCTACTCGATCAACGAATGGCGCGAAGACATGAAAAAGCTTCTCATGAATGCCGGCAACGAAGGGAAGCCAACCGTCTTTTTGTTCAACGACTCGCAGGCTAAAGACGAAGCGTTCGTCGAAGATATCAACTCGTTGCTAAACACGGCAGATATTCCCAATCTGTTCCAGTCCGAAGAGAAAGCCGTCATTTTGGAGCAGATGCAAACCATCGTCAGACAAACGAATAAACCCATCGACTCTACAGCGTTATCTCTGTACAATTTCTTCGTCGAAAGAGTTCGTGAAAACTTGCACATTGCGCTAGCATTTTCTCCAATTGGGGACTCGTTCAAAAAGCGCGTCCGCATCTATCCATCTCTGATCAACTGCTGTACGATCGATTGGTTCACTTCGTGGCCGGACGATGCGCTGCAGAAGGTCGCGGAAAACTTTATACGATCGATGGATCTCCAGCAAGACACGCCACCATCGGCAGATCCGTCTGCAACGTCTGTGCAACAAGAAGAAAAGGAACAAGCAGACAAACAGACTCGAAAGCTGAACCGACTGGAGAAGAAGCTGGTCGAGTTGGTGATGGTGTTCAACCGTGGAGTCGTGGAAAACTCGGAACGATTCTTCCTAGAGCTGGGCAGAAAGAACTATGTCACGCCAACGTCATACCTGGAGATGCTGCGCTCCTTCAACACACTGTACCTCAAAAAGTACTCGGAGATCATTTCACAACGAGACCGCTACACGGTCGGGTTGGAAAAGTTGGACTTTGCTGCCGGCCAGGTGTCGGTAATGCAGGACCAGTTAAAAGATTTGCAACCACAGCTGAAGCAGACTTCCGACGAGACCGAACGCATCATGGTGAACATCGAGCGTGAAACGGCCGACGCGGAAAAGAAGAAGGAAATCGTCGGAGCGGACGAGACGGCAGCCAACGAGGCGGCCGCTTCGGCTCAGGCCATCAAGGACGACTGCGAAAGCGATCTGCAGGAAGCGGTTCCAGCACTTGAAGCAGCACTCATGGCGCTGGATACGCTCAAACCGGCCGACATTACGGTTGTCAAATCGATGAAGAATCCACCGTCCGGAGTGAAACTGGTGCTGGAAGCGGTTTGTGTAATCAAGGGCATCAAGCCCGATCGCAAGACGGATCCATGTGAATCACGCTTAACCTTATGTGAAATGCATTGACTAAACTGTAGAATTCTATCAATTTCAGCTGGCAAAGTAACGGAAGACTACTGGGGACCTTCGCAAAAGATGCTGGGAGATTTGAAATTTCTCGACAGTCTCAAAACATTCGACAAGGACAACATACCGATACCGGTGATGAAGAAAATTCGGGATGGGTAAGTGTGTCACCTTTTACAGACAGCTCTGAACGGATTTAATACAGCTGCCACGGTGTTATTTAGCTACATTGCCGATCGTGAGTTTGTGCCGGAGAAGATCAAAAACATTTCGATGGCCTGTGAGGGACTGTGTCGATGGGTACGCGCGATGGAAATTTACGATCGAGTTGCGAAGATTGTCGCGCCCAAGAAGGTGGCCCTGGCCGGTGCTGAAGCGGAACTCGCAATGCAGATGGAGAAGCTCAACGCAAAACGGGCCGAGCTGCAGGAGATCTTGGACAAGCTGCAAAAGCTGAACGATTTCTTCGCGGAAAAATCCCGAGAGAAAAAGCGATTGGAGGACGAGATTGACAGTTGCGAAAAGAAACTGATTCGCGCCGAACAGCTCATCGGTGGGTTGGGAGGAGAGAAGAAACGCTGGTCCGAGTGCGCCAGTAGCTTGCACAAGTCGCTCGAGAACGTGATCGGCGATGTGCTGCTAGCGGCCGCTTGCGTTGCATACCTGGGATGTTTCTCCACGGAGTTCCGGAGTAACATCATCTGCGAATGGAACAAAATAACGCTGGAAAAGGAAATTCCTTGCTCGGAAAGGTTTTCCCTACAGGCAACGCTGGGAAACGCAATGGAGACTCGAAGCTGGTGCAATTGGGGTCTGCCTACGGATAACTTCTCTGTTGAAAATGGAATCATCGTGAAGCACGCTCGCCGTTGGCCGCTGATGATCGATCCAGAAGGGCAGGCAAACAAGTGGGTCAAGAACATGGAGAAGGGAAACAACCTGAAGATCATCCAACAGATGGACCCGAACTACATGCGTACGGTGGAAAATGCTTTGATCAATGGCTACACGGTGCTGCTGGAGAACGTTGGCGAAATCATTGATTCCGGTCTGAACCCGATACTGGAAAAGAACATATTCCGGCAGCGAGGTGCCAACTTGATCAAGTTCGGTGATGGTTTGATAGAATACAACGAAAATTTCCGCTTCTACATAACGACTAACCTGAGAAATCCCCACTACCTCCCGGAAATTGCGGTGATGGTGACGCTGATGAACTTTATGATCACCGAGCAGGGACTCCGATCGCAGCTGCTCGGAACCGTCATCATCCAGGAACGTCCCGACTTGCAGGAGAAGAAAGAGTCCCTCATCATCGAGTCCGCCCAGAATCAGGAAGCTTTGTACAATGCTGAAGCGAAAATACTGCAGGTTCTTTCTTCATCGGAAGGAAACATTCTGGACGATGAGAATGCAATCAACATATTGACCTCCAGCAAACAGCTTTCGGAAGAGATTCAGGCTAAACAGCTGGTCGCTGTGGCTACGGAAGCGGAAATCGACGCCGCCCGGCAACTCTACATTCCGGTTGCACGACATTCGGCAGTTCTCTTCTTCTGCACCACCGAGTTGGCAAACATCGATCCGATGTACCAGTTTAATCTGACGTGGTTCTTGAACATCTTCGTGCAGACGATCATCAAAACGCCCAAATCGGAAAGCTTGGACGAGCGGCTCCAGCTTCTGATTGACTACTTCACCCACGCAATCTATAACAACGTCTGCCGATCGCTGTTCGAGAAAGACAAGCTCATGTTCTCCTTCGTTCTATGCTCGGGAATACTACGCGGAGAGGGCAAAATCGACGACCAAGAGCTTTCGTTCCTATTGACCGGTGGATTAGCGCTAGACAACCCCTATCCAAATCCAGCCCCGGAATGGCTTACCGATAAAGCATGGACGGACCTTGTCCGAGCGAGCTCACTCAAGTCACTTGAGAAACTGCGTGACTCCTTCACGGCAAGTTTGGACGAATGGAAGGAATTCTACAACTTGAGCGCGCCTGAGCAAGCTCCCCTTCCGAGTCCGTACCACGAGCGTGAAGATTTGGTGAAGCTCATCATACTGAAATGTTTACGCCCGGATAAGGTCGTGCCAGCGTTGCAGCAGTTCATCATTCAGAAAATCGGCCATTCCTACATCGAACCTCCCCAGTTCAACCTGCGAACTTCATACGATGACAGCTCACCGCGAATCCCTCTGATTTTCATGTTGTCGCCAGGTTCCGACCCGATGGATAACTTGTTGTTTTTCGCCGGTGACAAGTACATGGGCGATGATTGTCGCGTCATTTCACTGGGTCAAGGACAAGGGCCCAAGGCAACAAAAACCATTTTGGATGCCATTAGGCTAGGCCAATGGGTTGTCCTGCAAAACTGTCACGTAGCAGAGTCCTACATGGACGAACTGGAGAAGTTGGTAATGGACTCGAGCTTGTACGAGCAGGTACATCCCAAATACCGACTTTGGTGCACGTCCTATCCAAGCAAGAAGTTCCCGGTGTCAATCCTTCAAAACAGCGTCAAAATGACCAACGAAGCGCCCAAGGGCATGAAACTGAACATGATCCGAGCGTACCAGTCGGACCCCTTGAACAACACAAACTTCCTGGACGACGCGTTCGAGGGTGACACCGCGCGGGTATGGACCAGGGGTGTCTTTTCGTTGGTGTTTTTCCACGCGGTTGTCCAAGAGCGCTGCAAGTTTGGACCGCTTGGCTGGAACATAGCGTACGAGTTCAACGAGTCTGATTTGAAGATCTCATTGATGCAGCTGAATCAGTTCCTGCATCAGTACTCGTACATTCCGTTCGAAGGGCACATCTATCTGACTGGCGAGTGTAACTACGGCGGACGGGTCACGGACGACAAAGATCGTCGCCTGTTGATGGCGCTGCTTGATCGAATTTACAACGAAAGGACCGTCGATCAGGAATCGTTCAAACTGTCCGAGTCGGGCATTTACAAGGTGCCGATCAGTCCTACCCGTAACGAAACCCTGGAGTATCTGTCGACTTTGCCACTAACAGCTCATCCGGAAGTGTTTGGTCTGCATGAGAATGCTGATATTACGAGAAACATCGAAGAGACTAATTCGGTTGGTATTGGGATAGATGTAGATCAACTTGTAATCTTAACAGTACTATTTCTCAGTTACTCAATCGAGTTTTGCTCACGCAAACTCAGCTGCTCGCTGGAAAGTCTACCGGAAGCAAGGACGAACAGGACATCGATCCGGTGCTGCTCATTTGTACTGAAATCATGAAAAAGCTTCCGGAACAGTTCGACATCGAATCTACCGCGGAGAAGTTCCCCATCATGTACACCAACTCGATGAACACCGTGCTGCGCCAGGAGCTGATCCGCTTCAACCGTCTCCTCGGCTTCATCAAGCATAGTCTGGTCGATGTGCAGCGCGCGATCCAGGGCCAGATTAGCATGATTCCGGAGCTGGAGCGGGTGTATCGAGCAATGAGCATCGGCCGAGTTCCGCAGGCATGGCTTTCCAAGAGCTACCCATCGCTGAAGCCGCTGGGAAGCTACGTGAACGACTTTGTCCAGCGCTTGCAGTTCTTCCAGCGCTGGATTGACGACGGCGAACCCAAGGTGTACTGGATGAGCGGGTTCTACTTTACGCAGTCCTTCCTGACCGGGGTCATGCAGAACCATTCGCGCAACTTCAAGATGCGCATCGACGACCTGGTAATGTCGTTCGAGGTGTCTACCTTCGAGGTGGAGGACAAGACGCACTTGTTTGCGGAAATTGGCACTTTTGTGAGGGTAAGTTGGATTAGACTAATTGGTTTCATAGCATTAATTATCATCACTACACTATAAACAAACATTTATTAACATTTTTAACACAAATTCAATGCATCATTAAAAGGAGCGTCGAGCGAAAGATAAAAATTTCGTCGCATTCGATGTGAGTAACAACAGGCAACACAACATTACATGAACACACAAAACTTATTCTACGAATTGGTTCATTGCTGACTCTAACCCACAGGGCCTCTACCTGGAAGGAGCGCGCTGGAACCGCGAGCAGAAGAGTTTGGATGAGTCACTGCCACGCGTGCTGTACGACAGTCTGCCGATCGTCTGCATGACTCCAACGCCCAGGGAACGCAAGCGAACTCCGCAGTACTACCGGTACGAGTGTCCCATCTACAAAACGAGCGAACGCCGCGGAGTGCTGTCCACCACCGGCCATTCGACCAACTTTGTCATGTTCCTGGACCTGGACAGCGTTCAACCGCCGAAGCACTGGATTCTTCGGGGAGCTGCCTGTCTCTGCCAACTGGATGATTAATTTGAAGGATTTTTTTGTGATTTTTTTTAAGTAATGAAACACACCGAAGCACTTGCAAGACATTGAAACGAGTGCTGTTATCATTCACCGACTTAGTTCCACAGTAAAGACTGCAATTTTTGTAACGGTAGAAATAAAATTTCTCTTGTGTGTGATATGAAGTGCAAACAGTGTACGTTATTTCATCACAACTTCCCTGCTGTGTGTGGATCGCGTTCTTATCTTATCCGTTTACTCATCGTTGCAAACTATTTCAACCTGGTGAACACACGCATACACTGTTGAGCAGTTCGCCGATATCTTATCTTATCAGTAGCGCACCTGATCCACTAAGGGCGAACGAACAGGTTCCACTATGTACTGCCAATAGAGGCAAGTATAGTATTTGTGCGACTTTGGGAAAAGCAGCAACGAAATTCGTAAAAGGTTGAATTGTTTAAGATAATTTGAATAAATATTGGTTCATTCAAAAACATAAATTAAAGTGCTTCAAAATGCAGCTGCTAAAGAGGAAAGCCTTCTATTTCACAATACTTCTTGGTATGTAAACTTCTTCGAGTAGGGCATGTTTGTACTAACACGCCCTTCAAATGACTCATCACCAGTGATTACAAAAGTCAAAGAATGTGTTCTAAAATTTCAAAACCAACCTCACTTCTACAGTGGTACTGAGCGTTTGCCTCGAGGAAACAGAAGCCAGACGTAAGATTCTACGTGGTCGACGAACGATTACCCGAACCTACAAACGTGAGTAAACCATTCCGAGCAAATTTGTCAACGCTAAACGCTTTTCTCTCCGATTCAGGTGGTACGGCCATCCCGGCATGGGCCATCATCTCCCTGGTTGGCATCGGTTACATACTGCTTGGAGGAATCTCCTATCTAATATTCAGGAAAGTGATCCTCCAAACGCCCATCGAGAATGTCAACTCGTACACGCCCGCCATGATGCAGGACGATTCGTGAGCGGGCGCAGCTCGCAAACGATTTAATTTTAAGTTGACGGACAATAGTATTAGTCAGAAAATACAACTTTTTCAAACTTTTAAATATTTAAAAAAAACATAAACTCTGAATCAGACCACTATGAACGAAATCTGCTATAGTCAAGTTCAAATGAATGCAATAATTTTCATCATCCTCTAAGTTTTGTTACCATCCAATAACTGTAAATTTAAACAATAAGCATCTCTAATAAACATTTAAAAACATTTAATGTCCAGTTTATGATTCAATTAAGTAGCTACACACTACCTTTACCGAGAATAACCATCTTCTGCTCCCATAATACTATCCCATTATCAGAAAAAAACACTTTAATTAGGTGTGAAAAGTTGCCAACCAGACTGTGCAAAGTGTTATAAAATGTTGAGCTGTCCTATAAGACCATAGCTGTTGCTGAGTGCTGAAAACTACAGAAGAAACTAGATCGTAGAGCGAAGCACTTTACTTTTTGGGCTATTATTCAATATTCAGAAAGGTTGATACATACAATTTCCGAACAAGTGAAATTAACGAATATGGCAATATTTCTGATCAAATTGTTATTTTAATATATAATCTTCAAGCTTCACGAGCTGAATTCAATTTCTTGGAATATTTCAATCATCCTTGCAATTTTTTTAGCTTTTATGTTTTATTCAATTATTTTTTATATACATTCATTCAGTGCCGGGACCGTGGTGTAGGGGTAAGCGTGATTGCCTCTCACCCAGTCGGCCTGGGTTCGATCCCAGGTCCCGGTGGCATTTTCAAGACGAGATTTTTCTGATCACGCCTTCCGTCGGACGGGAAGTAAATGTTGGCTCCTGACTAACCTAAAAGGTTAGGTCGTTAGCTCAGTCCAGGTGTAGGAGTCGTCTCCCTGGGTCCTGTCTCGGTGGAGTCGCTGGTAGGCAGTTGGACTAACAATCCAAAGGTCGTCAGTTCGAATCCCGGGATGGATGGAAGCTTAGGTGTAAAAAGAGGTTTGCAATTGCCTCAACAATCAAGCCTTCGAACACCTTGTTTCGAGTAGGAATCTCGCAATCGAGAACGCCAAGGCAATGCTGTAGAGCGAATAATTTGATTTTGATTTTGATTTTTCATTCAGAAAATAATTAATTTTCTCAGCTTTTTTTATATATATATACATGCCTACGATACGATATTCGAATATTAGAAAAAAAACAAAAGGTTTTATTGTTTGATGCGTCAACCGGACTTTTGTTTTGTGCTCCAATCTTCAATAACTCTTTGGGAAATTTTCTCAACATTTCGAAAAAAAAATCAGTATGAAATATTTTTAAAAAAAATCTAAAATGGATTTTTCAGCTAATTTAAACTTTAAGTGGCATTATCTTAAAAACTCTGCACAAAAATCGGTAAAATACTTTTTTAAATCCAAATTGAATGTCACATTAAAAATTTAGGTCTTTGTTAAAAATTGAGTATAATTTCTATTTTTCAAACAAAAACATTTTATGCAAAAAAATATGCGGCGGAATTTGTGTCAATACTTTTCTATGACTCAAAATGTGCAGTTTGTTTGTTGTCCCCTAAAACTTAACAAAAAAATAAAAAAAATGAAAATATGGATCTTGGGAAATTGAATTCTGATGAAAACACAAGTTAATAAAAAAAAATCATAAACTTTTTCCGTGTACCATTTTTTGTTTAATAGTCCTACTTTCCGTTTTAATATGGCCAAAGTTGACATTTTTTTAAACACTGGCCAAGTTGCATAAAGCTAATCAAACTTCCAAACCTGGAATTTTCTAAAATATTTAAATTTCGACAAAACTTTTTAAAGTCCAAAAATTGGTCGAACAATTATTTTTTGTGAATTATTAGATGAAAGCCAGGATAGCCCAAGTTGTAGATGCTTAAAAATAGAGAAATAGAAGATTATGCAACAAGTTTTTGCAACATGTTCCAACAAAAGTTGGCTAAATACGACGAGAAAATACCCTTTGATTTATAGTATTATTCGTCGGCAAGATAAGTGTCAAACTCTAAAACAGATAATTATTACTTCAAGTTCAACTTTTCAGAACTTAAATGGATGCTGAAATAGTAGTTTATGCAACAAGTTGCAAAAAGAGGATTTTTTCAGCACGAGTCGTACATTTATCCAACGAGGTTCACCGAGTTGGATAAATACGAAGAGTGCTAAAAAAATCAAGTTTTGCAACGAGTTCCATACAACATTTTTTGCAATTCCAAAAAACACACAGTGAGTGAAATTTTATGTCAAATTTACATGTATTTTGTCAATAAATCGTTTAAATTAAAAAAATGTTGAAAAGTGTTACTTTTCGAAACAAGTGCTGAAAAGTTCAACTTTTCAGCACCCATTTGAGTGCTGAAAAGTAGAATTTTCTGCATTTATTTTGAAAAGTGTTGCTATTCGATTCTGTTATTTTTGGTACAGAAAAGTAGGCTATTTCGTCGTTCAAGAATGACAGGAAAAGTAAGTAGTTTCACGACGGAATTGCAAAAAGTAACATTTTCCAATATGAATTTACTTAGCGTTTGACATGACATTCAAAAAGCGTTTTTTTCGGAATTGCAAAAAATGTTGTAAGCAACTAGTTGCAAAGCTAGATTTTTTCAGCACTTGTCGTATTTATCCAACTCGGTAAACCTCGTTGGGTAAATGTACGACTAGTGCTGAAAAAATCTTATTTTCGCAACATGTTGCATAAACCACTATTATGGCATGCTTAAAACCTTAAATTTTACTAGGGTAAAATCTTGATTGGAGTCATTACCAAAAATGTATTTGTTGTCGTTAGATTGGCTATTGCGTTTCATCTGTTAATAGGACTTTCTAAATAAAACTCTAGAAATTAATTGCGTAACGAACTTTTCAGAATTTATATTTTGGACGATGATCCTTCCCAACAACAATGTTGGACGGTTTGTACTATCGCATTTGTTTAGGATTGTATTCCATAACTGTAACATTTTTGTAAGAAGAAGTTAACAACTTTTCCGGTTGATGTGTACCCTTAAGACGACATTCTTTCCACGACATGCAAAATCTCATCAAACTTGTCAACAGTGACAATAATAGCCGTTGGTAAGTTGCACGCTGCACAGCCACTACCATCAATTTCTAAAACCGAACAACAGTTTCCCACTAGAAGGTGCATTCTGTTTGTTTTGCCAGCAATTTTCCCCCTCCTTGAAGTGGTTCGATTGAAGCGATTTTCCCCGCAAATTAAAAATTCATCGTAAAACCCAGACCCGGTCAAGCCGTTTGATAGAGGGAACGACTCTTGCTCTCGAACAGCAACAACAACAGAAAACGGGCCGAATTTTCGAGGATGTGTGATATACGAGCCAAGTCGATAGCCGCCGCGACTGGTTAGGAAAAGCTTGAATAATTTATTGGAAGATTTCCTCAAGAGCACGAGACTCAAGTTCTCCCACGATGCTTCAAAAATTGCCTTCGAAAAGAAAACTGTGTCTTTCTAGGGTACGGTGGGCCAAGTTGGACTCAGCTGATCCTCGGGGTCACCCGATCTCACCGAGTTGGGCGAGCTGATTACGGATGATGGATGCGATTGATAATCCGATCAGCAGTGATAAAACTAACTACCGGGCAACACGACCTCTGTGCAGCTTCGCGCTGTTTGCATAATCTGTTTACTGGCACATTTTTAGCACAATTTCCCCCTTCTCGTTGCTGGGGGGAGCAGTTTTGATCTGCAGCAATGCTACTACTACCGTCAGCGGCCCGAATTCAAGGGTAGGCTTGTTTACCGTACAATTTAGAATTAATTTATAACACGCAGGAGGGGAGGAGTCCCGCTGGAAACAGATAATCCACTTCAGAAAGTTGGTACTGGCCCAGCCGATCGAAACAAGTGCTTATTTTTCGGGGCTCGGCCGTGGACCTGCGACGCGCAGATCAGTCTTCAGCGAACCGACGACCGGCGTGGACCGATCCGGAAAACCTTCTATCTTTTGGAATAAGTTTTATAGTGTAGTGTTGCCTCAGGATGCATACGCCGGGTTCCTCGGTGGCCGGTTACGGGCTGCTGCTGGTCGTGCAGATTGTGTTCGTAATTGTGTTTGGATTCTTCACCGACTACTCGAAGGAGCTGCTGCCGAAAAATGGAACCGGCAACGGACTGGAGGCGTCACATGGCGCCGCGGAAGAGAAATATCTGCCCAAGTACCCACGTGAGTGAGCAAAGATCTGTGTGTGCAATTATGTAATGGAGAATGCGAGCGCGATCGCGTTACAGTGTTGTAAACGTGAAATGAAATAATTGCAAAGGACTATTGAATTGTAAATGTGCAGCTATTAATTTTAACACAAGATGACTAATTCTAGGTTATTTGGAAATGAAAACAAAACCAAAGTTGGGCTGAACAGATCCATTGTGAGGAGTTAACTTTCCGAGCTGAAATTAAACTTTGATAACGGAGAGGACAACCTAAACAATATGAAAATCGCTAAGAAAATGCAGGAATATAAATAATAAAAACTAACTAATTCCAAGTAATAATAATAAAAATACATTTTGGATATGACATGTAATTGACATAAATTAAAACCAGACTTATCTGGAAATAATATACTCGAAAATATCTGCAAACTGACAAATTCCTATACATTTAAAAGATTTTTTTAGTAATGAACAGCAAAAGAAAAATTAAAGAAATTTTAAAGCAAAATAACAATAATCGTGATAAAGTAAGGTAACATTTTATAAAAAGAATTGTTTTTAATCAAAATCGGTTTGATGAGAATACAAAATTGGGGCATTTTTAAGAGTGAAAGTGTAATCATCGAACCTTTCAAATGGATCTAAAAACAAATAATTTTTGCTATTTTCGGGATTTTTTTTTACAAATTCCACGGCCAAGATTGTTGTTATATACGAGGCCTGCCCAACCTTTTCGGCTCAATTTTCATTTTTGATCGGCAAAATTACAATTTTTTTATGGTTTCTTTGATGGAATCGGTTCTCAGATGACCAGTGAACATAGCTTTTTCAAAAGCTTGAAATACATTTTACGTCAAAAATCAATCCGACCGATTTTTCACTTAAAACTTACGTTTGTAGTTTTTCACGACCGTTACAATTATTTTAGATTACGTTTCGGCTTTCGGTCACTTGGTAAAATCAAACACCAGTTTACTTTCTTCTCCGACGTTTCGGTTCATATAGAACCTTTTTCAAGGAATCTAAAATTTATTTGGTGGTAAAATTGGGCACAACATAATTACAAAGAATCTTACCGAAAAGAAGGTGCTTTTCGTCTGTTGGTACTTTTCCAAGCACTCAACTGTCAGGTGGTGGGAAATACTAATAAAGGGTAAATTTTAATTAGCCAAAATTAGCATCACTTTTGTTTCCGTGTACTCACACGCTTGCGAGTCTGGCCACTCTCCAAGATTCGCTCGTCCCATGGAGATTTCGACTCGAACCACAATACGGTAGCACCAGAAAATTATCACACTTCTCATTCGGCGCGCCAACTTTTTAAGATGGCAGTACAAGTGAAAAAAACGACTATTGTGTGTGTTATGTAAACATTATGTGTTAGTATGTGTGTTGTCCCTACTGTTTGTGTTGTTTTTATTTGGTTTGTTTTGGTTAGCATTCCTTTTGTTTTGATGTTTTTAATTTCATGTAAAATTCCAGCATATGCAGCATGTAGGTTGTCCGTGTCCGTCCGTTTGTTCACTGTTTTGTCTGTGTTTTTTATGTGACAACTCTCCAAGATTGGCAGATTACTCGATTTCATTGAGCGATCTACTATTTTGACGGAGTCAATCCCGATAGAGTGTTCCATAGCTGTTGCGTGTTGAACCAATGCTGATTTTTCCTTCGCCCAGCTGATCTGTGGATCAGTGTTTGTGTAGCCCTGCTGTCTCAGTGTTTGTATCCTCTTGATGTCCGTTTTGTGTCCGGACATCCTCTGTTTCAGCTTTGTTGTTGTGAGTCCAATGTAGCATGCATCGCAATCATTACACTGAAAAATTACCGTCACTGAACGAAAAAGCCCTGCTAAACGCACCACAAGTCACACTGCCCCCCGAGGTAGAAGTGTTGCTCAGTCTGGGACCCAAATTCGCACTCCCACACAACAATTTAGCCGAAGCACCGATCTATCACTTAATTGCTGATACAGAAACGGTCATCAAAAGCAACAAAGATCTGGAAGTACAGGGCAGAGCACGATGTATGGTTGCCAACAACATACAAAACTACATACACACAATGAAGAACAACCCACAGAAGACACCACAGCAGACTTTCTTCAAAGAAGCAGAAATCAAAACAAAACTGTTCTTGAAGCAACACCCAGAACTGTTGGTGCTGAAGGCGGACAAGGGGAACAGGACGGTTATTCTCCCGAGGGAAGAATACATCGCCAAAATGAAACAGCTGCTAGATAACCCTCACACATACAAAAGAGTTCCTCGTGACCCAACTTCTGGCTTTGAATCGGACAACAACGACATCGTCAAGCGTATGACAACACTAAATTTAATCGACGAAAAAGAAGCTCGGCAGCTAACCACACGCAAGTCGGTTTGTCCCAAAATCTACGGCCAACCAAAAGCCCACAAGGCCGGACTCCCGATGAGGCCAGTGGTGCCCTGCATGACCGCCCCGTCTTATGCACTGTCTAAGTACCTCTGCAGAATTCTACAAAATGCCATGACCAGTAAGTACAACATCCGCAGCTCGTTCGAGTTTTGCCAGTATGCAAACGCCCTCACACTACCACCAAACCATGTGATGGTATCTTTCGATGTAGTAGCGCTTTTTACATCCATCCCAAAGAATCTGGTAATCAGCAGCATAAAAAGTCGCTGGGCTGAGATACAACCGCACACAGAAATCTGCAAAAGTCTGTTTTGCGAGTTTGTAGAATTCTGCATCGACTGTAGTTACTTCTCCTTTAATGGGGAATACTACGTTCAACAGTTTGGAACTGCGATGGGCAATCCAGTATCCCCTGTAGTATCCGACTGGGTCACCGAATGTCTGCTTGATCGTGCCATTGAAAGCTTGGATTTCCCAGTTGAAATCATCCGGAAATATGTTGATGACCTTTTCCTTGCTCTGCCAGCCAACAAGATCGACTACGTGCAAGGGATATTCAACCAGCAAAACGAACACATTCAATTCACTGTGGAAGTAGAACAAAATTGTCGATTACCGTTCCTAGACATGACGCTGATCAGAAGGGAAGACCAAACAATCCGCACGGAGTGGTACATAAACCCATCGCTTCGGGTCGCTTCCTTAATTTCCACTCTTGTCACCCTCTACACCACAAAATGAATGTTGCGTTCAACTTTGCCAACAGAGTGAAAACTTTGTCCACGAACATCGATTTATCGGAGATCAAAAACACCGTAAGAAAACATCTCGCTGCTAATGACTATCCCAGGTCGTTAATCAGTCGGGTGCTGAACAGGCTAGGACAAACACAACAGATTCCAGAACAAGAGGGAGCAACAACGACAACAACACAGCAAGAGACGGTTACAGCTATGGAAGAGAGTGGGAATGAAGTAACAACAAAAACATTCTACTCTCTCACCAATATCGTTGGACTTACACAACAGATAACCAAAACACTGCAGAAGGAATATCCAACCGTACACATTGCTACAAAGAACACCAAAACAGTCAACACACTGCTGCCACTAGTGAAAGACAAAACACCAATACAAGAGCAAAGCAACGTGATCTACAGCATCCCGTGTAATGATTGCGATGCATGCTACATTGGACTCACAACAACAAAGCTGAAACAGAGGATGTCCGGACACAAAACGGACATCAAGAGGATACAAACACTGAGACAGCAGGGCTACACAAACACTGATCCACAGATCAGCTGGGCGAAGGAAAAATCAGCATTGGTTCAACACGCAACAGCTATGGAACACTCTATCGGGATTGACTCCGTCAAAATAGTAGATCGCTCAATGAAATCGAGTAATCTGCCAATCTTGGAGAGTTGTCACATAAAAAACACAGACAAAACAGTGAACAAACGGACGGACACGGACAACCTACATGCTGCATATGCTGGAATTTTACATGAAATTAAAAACATCAAAACAAAAGGAATGCTAACCAAAACAAACCAAATAAAAACAACACAAACAGTAGGGACAACACACATACTAACACATAATGTTTACATAACACACACAATAGTCGTTTTTTTTTCACTTGTACTGCCATCTTAAAAAGTTGGCGCGCCGAATGAGAAGTGTGATAATTTTCTGGTGCTACCGTATTGTGGTTCGAGTCGAAATCTCCATGGGACGAGCGAATCTTGGAGAGTGGCCAGACTCGCAAGCGTGTGAGTACACGGAAACAAAAGTGATGCTAATTTTGGCTAATTAAAATTTACCCTTTATTAGTATTTCCCACCACCTGACAGTTGAGTGCTTGGAAAAGTACCAACAGACGAAAAGCACCTTCTTTTCGGTAAGATTCTTTGTAATTATGTTGTGCCCAATTTTACCACCAAATAAATTTTAGATTCCTTGAAAAAGGTTCTATATGAACCGAAACGTCGGAGAAGAAAGTAAACTGGTGTTTGATTTTACCAAGTGACCGAAAGCCGAAACGTAATCTAAAACTTAAAACTTACATAAAAACGAAATGCAAAAATATTTTTTCAAACTTTTATCAAAGCTATGTTCACTGGTCATTTGAGAACCGATTCCATCAAAGAAACCATGAAAAAGTTAACAATTGTAATTTTGACGATCAAAAATGTAAAAATTGAGCCGAAAAGGTTGGACAGGCCTGTTAAATACCATGACTATGATGTGTACCTTTAAATAGTTTACAATGAATTGTAAAAAATTTTGATGTAAAAATTTAGATTTTCAGCAATAATTGTTTTACTCCCCATCAGATTTTTTGATGCATTTTTGAGGGGGTGGGACAAAAACTTACAAAAAATAAATTTTGCAATGGCCTTATTGAAAAGATCAGAAAATTTCAACTTTAGCAATAAATTATACACTTTTTAAAATATGTTTATTAAAAAGATCAGAAAATTTCGAAAAAAGATTCATTTTATAACATTGAGATTCGGACCAACAGATCCCAAGTTATCGTCAGTTGAAAGTTACAGGTTAATGAGGTGACACATGTACAGTATGTAAAAAAAGTATTTACACCCCTTGGGCACTATGCACATTTTGTGATGAAACATGTAAAAAATTTAAAGTTTGACAGGAACCTAGTACTACGTTTTGTTCAGAAACTCATGCCAAACATTTTGCTACAAAAAACTCACGAAAAGATGATTTCAATAAAAAGTTATATAACAAATACTATTACGAAAATAAAAAAGGTGCAAAAAAAGTTTGTACACCTTTCGAAAAATTACCATAAATAATGTTATTTGTTGACAAATCACCATAAATCCAGTCTCCCAACTCCAAATAGGCATCCTTGACTGATTAAAAAAATAATTTGGATTGAATATAAAGTTTACTAACTACTTAGTATAAAAGTTTATATAACTCTGGAAATTCTATATAAAACTTATCTAAACTTAATTTTGCAAACTTTTAATTCAACTAAATGTCAATATATTACCATATAATTGCTAAATAAACATTTTGGAGTGGGTATAATACCGTTTTGGGGTATTTGTATCGATAGAATAGATTTTTCGTTGGAATTTCGTACCAACCCGGAATTACGTCGTAGGAAAATCCGCCGGCATCCGAACCGGTCCACGATTCACAAGTTAACCTATGTGAAATCGGAAAGGGCATAAAATTTCCGATCTTCTGATACCCAAACATCTACGTTTTCTTTAAAACCTACGTTTTTAAATACCTGGGCAAAAAGTAAGTTTGATCCACGAGAACAAAAATTACGAAATTCCATACATTTTTGGCAGGTTGCTCAAACGAAACCATAACAACGTTTTTGCTTAGGTATTTAAAAACGTAGGTTTTAAAGAAAACCTAGATGTTTGGGTATCAAAAGATCGGAAATTTTATGCCCTTTCCGATTCCACATAGGTTAACTTGTGAATCGTGGACCGGTTCGATGCCGGCGGATTTTCCTACGACGTAATTCCGGGTTGGTACGAAATTCCAACGAAAATCTATTCTATCGATACAAATACCCCAAAACGGTGTTATACCCACTCCAAAATGTTTATTTAGCAATTATATGGTAATATATTGACATTTAGTTGAATTAAAAGTTTGCAAAATTAAGTTTAGATAAGTTTTATATAGAATTTCCAGAGTTATATAAACTTTTATACTAAGTAGTTAGTAAACTTTATATTCAATCCAAATTATTTTTAATCAGTCAAGGATGCCTATTTGGAGTTGAGAGACTGGATTTATGGTGATTTGTCAACAAATAACATTATTTATGTTAATTTTTGAAAGGTGTACATACTTTTTTGCGCCTTTTTATTTTCGTAATAGTATTTGTTATATAACTTTTATTGAAATCATCTTTTCATGAGCTTTTTGTAGCAAAATGTTTGGCATGAGTTTTTGAACAAAACGTAGTACTAGGTTCCTGTCAAACTTTAATTTTTTTACATATTTCATCACAAAATGTGCATAGTGCCCAAGGGGTGTAAATACTTTTTTTACATACTGTAGGAAATTTTCATAGCTTTTCAAAATTATTGAGAGGCTTTTCTATTAAGAATAATTTTTAAAACTAAAAAAACCTAAATTTATACCTCAAAATAGCCATAACTTTAAAATGGTACTTTTATCAAAAAAATGTAAGGTATTGCGTTAAAAAACATATTTTATATTTTTTTGTCCAGATTTTCGATAATTTTCAAAAAACACTATTTTTTCAATAATTCACATATTTTAAACCATATCTCCTGAAAATTCGATAAAAAAATACGTATTTTGGGACATTCATTTTTAGTTTTCCGTTCACCTTTTTTCTGAAAAGTCCTAATCATAACCTACAACATTACCGAAGACATCAACTCGATCAAAGAATCACTTTTCAAGATACAGATTTTTTGCATTTACAAGCCCATTTTGTATGAAGAGCCCCCAAAATTGTATGGAGACTTGTATGAAAAAAACTAATGATACAAAAAGACTTCTGAGCAACAATAGCCTACTTTTCTATACCAAAAATAACAGAAACTAATAGCAACACTTTTCAAAATAGATGCTGAAAAGTTCTACTCTTAAGCACTGAAATGGGTGCTGAAAAGTTGAACTTTTCAGCACTTGTTTTGAGAAGTAATACTTTTCAACATTTTTTCATTTAAGCGATTTATTGACAAAATACATAAATCAAGACTAACATTTAAAAAGGGCCAAATATTCAATATTTCGCCCTTTTGAAATGTTAGTCTTGATAAAAAAAATAAAATATTGTTTTCAATAAGATCGGAAAATTTCACAAATGCTTCATATTTTGACATTGAAAATCGGACCATTAGTTTCTGAGATATCGACATTAGAAAATGGTGGATTGTTTGAGTGAGACTTAGATAACATCAATTTTCCTGCCTCAAAAATATTTTTTTCAAAAGTGGGCAAACATGGGAACTAATTTAAAAAAAAAATAACTGCGACTATCTTCAAAAAAGTTACCTAAAAATGACAGTAACTTGAAAACGGTGCACTTTATGAAAATTTCACTAAAGTACTTAAGGGGTTACATACATGTAAATCGACAAAAAAGTCAGAGGTTGGTGTGAGCACACACTAAATTTCATTTAAAATCTGTTTTCAGGGTAGTAAAATAAACATTTTCATCTATTATCAAAACAAATTTGAAGGCATTTCGAGCCAAACATTTCATTAGGGCACAAAACCAAAAACCGCGATTCGAGAAAATCGCTTGCAAAAAGTGGACAACTTGTTTCAATTCCTATTTAAAAACTGATGGTTTTTTTTCTGATGATACGATAAAACACATCAGTATCCTCAACTCAGCTTAAATGCTTCTTATTTTTTGTTGATTTTCGCAATAAAACTCATAATTTAAAAAAAAAAATCGTTATTGGGCCCTTTTAAATTTCCAACTGTTGTTCATAATGGGCCCTTTCTAAATGCAATTTCGAAGAGAGCTGAAAGGACACTAAAGCGCTGTCACCGAATTGTTGTTTTGAATGATGTTTACGGGCCCTTTTGTTTAGTTATAAATTATGAGGAATTCAGTAGAAATTTTGATTATTGGTGAAGTTTTGTGATTGAATAGTGTAGATAAGGCATGTGAAACATAAAAATTCTTCAAAAGTGTACTAAACAGCAGCCACGGGACCGTATTAAATATTGTTTTTTGACGAAGTTTTTCTCTGCAAAAATCCTTGGTGAAAAGTAAACCAAACTTTTTTTTAAGTGAATTAGTGTTAAGAATGTTTGAAAAGTTCATTTTATAACACACAAAGTTCCTCAAGTACGAAAACCTAACGAAAAATAAAAGGGCACATTTGAACTTTTTTTTGGTTTGCAGTGAACATGGTTATGTGCCCTTTTGTGTTTTTGATTTTTTCAGTAGGAAATTGTTTGTTATTAATCTGATTCTTAAAGGGCATGTAGGGAGTGTACTAATGAATGGAATAGTGGAATAATCTCGAATGTTTACGTTTTGGTTTTGTGCCCTAATGAAATGTTTGGCTCGATTTGGTTGAAGCATTGCCGAGATAAAGCTATTTTAAGTTAGTAGTTTCAAAATACGGGTGCCACGATATCTCAACACTGCCTCGACCAAATTGACTCAAAATTTTGGTGAAGACTCGTTAAACCGGTTTTGTGTGCGATTTTCGAAAAACTAATTTAAAAAAAAGATAAAAGTTTTTTTGTGTTTTTCATATAAAAAATCGTCAGTTTTTGATTTTTGTATTTTTTTTAAGCAAAATTTCAAAATCGGGCTTCGTCATGCACACGGGATACGTCTTGAGAGTCTTCACCCTAAATTTCAGCCAATTTGGTCCATCCTATCTCAAGATATCGTGGCACCCTTAGATCATAGGGAAATGCAATGTTCTGGGAGAAATTTCAAACACTCAGTCATTCAAATTTAAGGTTGAAAAACTTGTAGCTTTTCTTTGGTGCTGGCACTTTTCTTATACCGAACCAGCACAAACATAACAAAAACTATCAGATTATCATCAACAACAGTTTTAAAATACTTTTGATTGTTATAAGTCTCGTTTTTTTTTTGCCAAAATGATTTTAAATTGATTCCGACTTTGTTCTTACATGACCTTGTTGCTCGATTGGAACCCTAATTTGACAGTTCGATTGGAACCCTGAGAGTGACATTTCGCCTCTCCATATAGGCTCTCTAGTAGATCAACTCGGTGTTTCGAGAAAAACGCTCAGAAAGTTTGACAGTCCGCTTTGCGCACGGCAAAATGTTAAATTCGTCTCTAACTCAGTTTTATCATGTCGTCGCCACCGTGCTAACTTGTCGTACGTGCATTTTGGGCCAAATTGAGTTAAGAACGCCATTTTGTGCAGCTCACAATGCCTCACCTTTTGACCTTCGCAGATCCCCAAAATTCGATTTCAATCCTGAGATATTCAACAAAACCCGAAAAAACTCCGTGCATTTTTGTCACTTTACATATGAAAGTAGTTTCAATCTTGTCGTGCTATCTTGTCACTCCATGAAAATTGATGTAAGTGCGACAAAAGGCCAAAGGGATTTCAGGCCAGGAAAGTCAGGATGCGTTTGTCGCACGTACAAGCTAGACTACCGTAAACATTTGTAATTATAACTCGGGACTCCAGCAACCAACTTCAACCAAACTTTGGGACAATGCACAGAATGGTGAGCCAAACAAAACGTATTTGTTATTGTTTACATTGCGTGCTCTCGTTTTTGAATATTCAAGGTCAAACATTAAAACGCGTTTTTCTCGGAACGTCAAAATGGCGGGTGCGACAAGATAGCACGACGACGTCGATGTAATATCTTCAAGAAACTTTCAGGAGTGATGGAAAATAATCTTTTTAGTGAATTGAATAAATTTTCTGTAATGTGAATTTTTTGATTTTCTACATGTATGTAACCCATTAAAAAAATAAAAAAAATGTTGCATGATTGCAAATTCGATTTTACACCGAAAAATGAAGTTGAAAATTTTTTGCGACCGATATTTTGATTTTTTGAAAAATATCAGTATTTATTCAAAAAATCCTAGCTCGGTCAAAGATTTTTTGCCCATTCTAGAAATTTCTGAAAAGTTGGCATTTGATGTCCCCTAAAACATATCAGAAAACGAAAAAAATTAAAAACAAAGTTTATTTTTGCAAATCAAGTTTTAGTGACAATAATTGATATTAAAAATCACAAAAAAAAATTACCGTGTATCATTTTTTTTTTCAGTGTAGTCCTTATCCATACCTACAACTTTGCCGAAGACACCAAATTGATAAAAAAATTCTTCAAATGATACAGATTTTTGAATTTTTATTTATCACTTTTGTATGGACAACTGCTAAATTTGTATGGAATATTATAAAGACATCAAAGGCATCAAAAAAGTTTCAGCCGGATTAACAATAACAAAAAAATACGAATGACCGAAATCTCAGAGAATTGCTCTTCTGTTGACATAGCAAATGCATTAAAAATGGAAAATGAAATTTTAAAATCGTAGAGAACTATCGTTTCCAATAATTTACAATTACATTTATAAAAAAAAATGCGTTCTAAAGCAAAAACAACCAATTGCAGACTTCCAGGACATTCACGTGATGATCTTCATCGGTTTTGCGTTCCTGATGACCTTCCTGAAGCGTTACGGATTCAGTGCCTCCGGGTTGAACCTGCTGGTGGGCGCCCTGGTCATCCAGTGGGCCATCATTATGCGCGGATGTTACGAAATGGAGGACGGCCGGATTCCACTCTCGTTGGAAAATCTAATTGGGGCGGACATTGCCGCGGCGGCCGTACTGATCAGCATGGGAGCACTGTTGGGCCGGACGACGCCGATGCAACTGCTGATCATGGGAATCTTTGAAATTGCGATTTTTGCGGCGAATGAGTACTTGCAGCTGGACTTGATGAAGGTGGCGGATGTCGGGGGTTCAATTACGGTGCACGCCTTTGGGGCTTACTTTGGGCTGGCGGTTAGCTTTGTGATGAGACCGTCGAAGGAGAACGCCAAGGCGGGACCGATGGAGGGCTCTTCTTACAGTTCGGATATAACTGCCATGATCGGAACGATCTTCCTGTGGATCTTTTGGCCAAGCTTCAACTCGGCGCTGGTCGACGGTGCCGACCAGGAACGTGCCATCATCAATACGTATCTTTCGCTGGCGGGAGCGACCGTGACTACGTTTGCCATTTCGGCGTTGGTGTCCCACGAGAAGAAGTTCGACATGGTCCATGTCCAGAACTCGACGCTGGCAGGTGGCGTTGCCGTTGGATCGATTTGCAACCTGATGATTCATCCGTTTGGAGCGCTGCTGGTTGGAGTTATTGCTGGGGTGATCTCCGTTTTGGGATACCGATTCTTGACACCGGCGATGCTGTCCGGCGGCCTTCGACTGTCTGACACGTGCGGCGTCAACAATCTGCACGGAATGCCAGCCCTGCTGTCGGCCATCTTCTCCGCCATCTATGCTTCGATGGCCACGACCGAAACTTATGGTAGCTCGTTGACCACCATTTTCCCGGCCATGGCACCGGCCGTCAACTCGACAATGGGAGGTCACGAAAGTGAAGAGTTTGTCATTGGGGTGTGTTAAAATATGAATTGCTATTTTTGGGTAAGTTCTTAAGTTATTGTTTCTTGCAGGGATTTGGACGCACTGCAGCGAAGCAAGGAGCCTACCAACTGTTGGCCATCCTGTTGACCGTCCTCATCGCAATTGTTGGCGGATTGTTTACAGGTAACGCGCTCTGACTAACCGATACTAACACTCCCTACTAACACCCGAGGTCTCGTATTGCGATGCAACCTGTTTGGCGCAGTGTTACCAGCGCGGCACCAATTTCGGGACGATCCCTGGTGGAACGTGGAACCGTTGGAGACAACCGTCGAAAGTGTTGTGACCGTTCCGCGAGCTGAACCCCCACCAGTGGCCGTGACCAGCAAACAGGTTCCGTTTATCATTCTCAAAGCGGATATTATTTTCAAACGAGCAAAGAAACGGTTTAGCAAGTAATTGGAACTCTTCACGGTTTAAATCGGTAGTTTGCTTGTTAATCTTGTGCACTGCAAAAGCATTTTTATCATTTGTGTTAGATTAACTAATAGTGAACTATTCAATCTTTGCAGGCTTAGTTCTGAAATCGCCGTCGGTTCGCCAGCTGGAAAAGGATGAACTCCACAAGGACGAAACGTACTGGGAAACGCCCTCGGAGGCGAGCGGTGCCACCACAAACACCGCCATCCCTACCGTTGCCAGCTCCATCAGTTAATTGCCGTTGTGACACGTGTTTGAATGTTGAAATTTTCACACTAGTTAGAAACTGGGTTCAATGTCCGCTGCTCAGGCACGAACTAAAAATTCAACGCTTTTTATTTGGGGTTCATAACCTCACACGGTACACATTTGTGAAGTAAAAGATTATGTTCAGAGTACACTTTTCTTCCTTTAAAAGTTATGATGACATCATGAACTCCGTTATTTATAACTCTACTTCCAAAGCTCTTTATTTTTCAGTGACCCAAATAAAGCACACAACTTGAACAATAATTGCCAATCTGAGCCACCAGCAATGGACATTAATCCAATTAGATGCTGACGAGCACCTGGTATGCGGGTTACACCTACGTTATGGGTGTGCGCTTAGTGGGAACATTAGTACAGGATTGGCCCGATGACCTCAGGCTTCTGGCGACAGGGATTTCGACAGTGTATTTTCACGCGACCTACAACAACAGCCACACGCGCACGCTGACAACCAAAATCCAACGAATCGATAATCAACCCCTAGCAGGAAACGGGATTGCTGGACAACTCTAGTCTCAAATTACAGAGAAACCTTGAGTTTGCAGCGTGAAACTCTTTCATTTGTTTAAGACATAATTACATTTGAAATCATTCCACAATTTTGAATCCAACACGTTTCGTGTCAACCACTTCTGATGGGAAAAGTCCGACTCGATTCCCAATAGTGTCAAGCAAATGGGTTCGCAGAATGAGCAAACGGGTATGGCTGAGCAAACAAACAGCTTGGGCGAACTGGAAGGAAGCCCTAGCAGTTGGTGCTAATTTTCTCAATAACACACTTCGAACTGCCCAAGAAAAAAGTCCATTTGCAAAATGAGTGGATGACGTCGTGTTATGGGCTGCGGGAGAAGGGAATTCCTAGAGCTGCAAGGAAAATAGCTGAAATTAAGATTTGCATTTTGTTTTTTTAAAGGCAAAAAAAAACAAAAAAATGTCAGGAAAATCAACCAAATTTTAGGAAAGAAATGTCACATTTGTTTTTTGTTCAATGGTTTCTGGTACTATTTATATGCAATTATACAAGAGTGCACAACATTGTTATTTTAAAATAGTTTATTTCAGTTTAAAAAAAATAAATTCATCTATTATGTGTGATGTTTATTTTTATACAATCATAACTATTTCCGATCTGTGAATCAAAAAAATAAATTAAAAAAGCTATTCTGAATAAAAACTGAAAATATCTCTTAATCTATCATTTTTTACAAATGACATTCATTTACTATTTTTTTATTGCCTTCTATTGTCTGTAAATCGCTACAAAATTATTTTTTTACTGAATTTTTTTTTAACAAAAAACATTAAATTAAATTTGTACTACCTGGTACTACCCTCATCAGAAACCTGAAATTTGCTTAAATTTGGTTATTTTATTAATGAATATTGGTGAGACTGAACCACATTATATTCTTCTGCTCATGAGAAATTATCTTAGAAATAGACCGATTTCGTGCCTTATTATTTTGCTGATTTTTTAACTGACTCAAATTTAGCAGGTTGTCGAAAAAATTTTACAATCTTTTAAATGCAATTTGTAAGTATTGTTCAGATCTACAAAACGCATTTTTAAGCTTACAAAAATATTGTATAGTTTAGAGAAATCGACAAAATAAAAAGCGTAACGCCACCGTGTCCAAAGAAGTTTCTCTGTTGTGCAATTCTCTGAGATTTCGGTCATTCGATTTTTTTTTTGTATTTTTTGATCCGGCTGAAACTTTTTTGGTGCCTTCTGAATGCCAAAAGAAGCCATCTTGCATCATTAGTTCGTTCATATAATTTTCCATACAAATTTGGCAGCTGTCCATACAAAAAATGATGTATGGAAATTCAAAAATTTGTATCATTCGAAGGAATTTTTTGATCGATTTAGTGTCTTGGGCAAAGTTGTAAGTATGTATATGGACTACACTGAAAAAAAATTATACGCGATAAAAAAATTTGCGGATTTTTAATTTTACTTTTTGTTACTAAAGCTTGATTCGCAAAAAACACTATTTTTAATTTTTTTATTTTTTTTTTTGATATGTTTTAGAGGACATCAAATGCCAACTTTTCAGAAATTTCCAGGTTGTGCAAAAAATCTTTGACCGAGTTATGAATTTTTGAATCAATTCTGATGTTTTCAAAAAAAAATCTAAAAATTGGTCGCAAAAATTTTTAACCTACATTTTTCGATGTAAAATCAAATTTGCAATCAAAAAGTACTTTAGTGAATTTTTTTTTTTAATTAGTGCACATGTTTGCCCACTTTGGAAAAAAATATATTTTTGAAAAGCTGAGAAAATTCTCTATATTCCGCTTTTTTGAACTTTGTTGATACGACCCTTAGTTGCTGAGATATTGCCATGCAATGGTTTAAAAACAGGAAAATTGATGTTTTCTAAGTCTCACCAAAACAACCCACCATTTTCTTATGTCAATATCTCAGCAACTAATGCCCAATTTTCAATGTTAAAATATGACACATTCGTGAAATTTTCCAAACTTTTCGAAAAAAATATTTTAAACCAAGACTAACATTTCAAAAGGGCCAAACATTCAATATTACGCTTTTTTTAAAAAAATGTTTTTGAAAAGTTAAATAAAAACTCACCAATTTTTTTAATCGTGTATCATTTTTTTCAGTGTAGTCCATATTCATACCTACAACTTTGTCGAAGACACCAAATCGATCAAAGAATTCCTTCAAAAGATACAGATTTTTGAATTTTCACACACAACTTTTGTATGGACATCTGCTAAATTTGTATGGAAAATTATATGGCCAAACTAATGATGCAAAATGGCTTCTTTGGGCATACCGAAGGCACCAAAAAAGTTTCAGTCGGATTAAAAAATACAAAAATTAAATTTCTAAAAAAAAGACCGATTTCGTAGAGAATTGCTCACTTCAAACTTAGCCTGAAAACTCAGGAGGCAAAAAAATATTTTTTCAAAAAAAACTTCGAAACGTCAATGGAAATTTGAGTGCAATCAGCTGAAATAAATTTAATATGTATTTCTCTGCGTTTAGAATCATGTTCAATATGCTAGGGTTGATTAAAAAAAAAGAATTTTTGAGAACTTTCGATGTTCAGTAACGCAAAATATTTTTATTCGCTAAGATTTTTGTTTTCATCAAATCTTACATTTTTTGCAAACTAATGATTGCAAAACAACTCTGGAGTTTTTTTTTGAAAAGGTCCAATAAACCAAATTTCCAGTTTTTGCTTTTTGGGTGTTTTTGAAACCGCCTTGAGTCAGGGGTATTAAAAAACACCCAAAAAGCAAGCACTTAAAATTTGGTTTATTGGACCTTTTCAAAAAAAAACTCCAGAACTGAACTAGTGTAAAATGCATTTTTGAAACACTCTGTGCATTAGCACGAAAATTGTTTTTTTTTTTTTGTTGTCTTGACCCCTAAACTTCTCTCAAAAAAAGCAAAGCAATCCACTTTAACGACCCCCGGGTCTATTGTGGGCTCTGTTGCAAGTTTCTGCTCATTTCTAGGCGTCCGAAGGTTATGTGTGGTGAGTCACCCAAAACCTCTTTTACGCAAATGGACCGACGTTTTACTTCTCCATCCGATAGAAGGCCAGGAGGATAAGGCGGGAATCGAACCCGCGCCCCATAGCAACTTAGGGATCGGCAGCCGAAGCCGCTAACCACCGCGCCACGAGGCCCTCTCTCAAGTAATTTAGAATTGTTAAGTCCAAGATGGCGGCGTTGTAATTTTGAAAAAAATGCTTTTTTTATTTTACCCATTCAACCATTCAAATTTGACTAAAATGGGGTCGCAGAACTCGAATCTGATGTTAAAAGTAAGAAAATATGAAATACGAAAAAAAAAATTGTTCGTGATTCGATTATTTGAATTCCATACAAACCTTCGGATAATCGAACTTTGGATAATCAAAACATCGGAAAATCGAGGCTTCGGATATTCGAGTCTGGACTGTAATGAAGTTTTGAACGTATTTAAGGCTCGTGCATTGCTATTAGGAAAAAAAAAAATCGCAGAAATCGAAGAGGGGTCTGGACAACTTTTTCCGATTTCGTGTGAGTCGGCGGAGATTGACCCAAATATTGTTACAAAATAACGTACGTCGTGTACAGATGAAGTGAGCTACTTTTTATGTTAATGTTTTTTGTTTCAATTTTAAATTGTTTCAAATGGAGCGACAGTAAATTTCAAATTTGCTTCAAAAGTGAAAAGGATTGGGTAACCAAAGACTTGCAAAACTTTTACGCAATTATAAACTTTTCCCAACCCACTTTACCAGCCGAAAATCAATGGAAAATCAAAACAAGCAGAACGAAAATACCCCTGCCAGAATAAGAACCTAGACTGTACTCATGCAAAGAAGTTCTTGCGAAGCAAGGAACCGGCAACACAAGACAAAACCAACCCCACCGGGTCGACCGACCGAACTAATTCAGTCGCTGTCACACACCTGTCGCGTAATGTGAACGGTCCCGAGAGGCTCTCCCTTAGTTTCACGCCCAGTCCGGTGAACTCCGGTTTGTATACGAACCAAACGCAACGCAAGTCAAAGTTGGAGGGGGGTTGGTGGTACCAGTGCAGTACATTAAATCGATATCATCAGCAAATCGAACGGTAGTCAAATTATGACGGTGGTGACCCTTTCGAAACTTAAGATGGTCCCGGAATGGAACTGTGATACGCCGCCATAGGATCTAACACTCTCAAGGAACAACGATCAGCAAACGTGTGTACAGTGTATCTTGTTCACGTGAGACTGTTTGTTTACACGAGATATGTGGATTATGAAGCGTCGGCAGGTAATCTCTTTGACGTGGTCTAAATCGTCGCCGGTGTGGAATCTGGCACCTGTTGACCTAAGTTACGTTTATTGCAAAATAAGTTCATTCAAGTGATACTCGAATTGAAAAATTTAAATAGTTTAACTGTTAACCTAAAATGTATTTTTTTTTAAACATTCTCGATAAAAGAAAAGACACAAGAGTGCACACCGACGACGAAACCCACAAAACACAAACAGACCAGCTTGAAGAGCACATACCAGGCCCAATCAACTAGAGCAGCAAAAGTCCGCACCCATCAACCCAGGAGCAGTAGAGAGACGAGGGCCACTTGGACGGCAATTGTATCGGCAAGCTGATAAAATCAAACAGAAAATCAAACGCAAATGTGTGCGGGGAGGCGGACCGCAAGTGCAAGCATGCACACAAGTACACGATGCATGTTCATTGTGGACCGGAGAGCAATGCACTTCGGAAAGTGAAACAAAAGTTATTTGAGTGAAATTATGGAAGTGATGTGTTTGAGTTGTGGAATGGGGATGATCACTAAAGAAATTAAATTTATTTTATTAGATTTATACAGATTTATGAATTCGGAAAAATCACACAAGTATTTAGATCAGGAGGGACCAAAGTCCACTTAGAAACCTTCCACCTTGGAATTCGAATTCATGAAATTTGTACTGACTAACATCTGATACATGTAGACCAAAAGTTATTATTTTTTTATTGAAATTGTAGGAATAATTGTTGAAAAATCCATTTGCACCGATTTAATTATCCCCTAAAACAAATCAAATAATTTCTAAAATAAAAAAAAATACGAATTTCGCGAATTCAACTTTCAGTGATAAAAAGTTGAACAAAAAATCTTTTTTTTTTCGCGTGCCTATTTTTTCCACAACCTTGCCGAAACCACAAAATCTATCGAAAAATTTCTTCTGAAACTTTTATTGAAAAACAAATCATGCAGAATTGCTTCTTGACAAAGGGATTGTATGAACAAAGTTTCATACAAATAAAAAATGCAAATTTAAAAAATCGGGAAACAATTTGCGCAAAGCATAAAGGTGTATTTTTCAGTTTTATAAATTGTTATTACGTTTTGTTCAATTTTCAATGTACAAAACCACAAAATGTTTTTTTTTTCGCAAAACTTTTATTTGTCAAACCTAAAAAAAAGTTATGATTGAAATTCTGGCTTGTAATTTCAATTACCATATGTATTTTTCAAAGACTTGTCTGACCAGTTCAGTATCATTTATAAAATAAATTGAAAACCTATAAATATCACCCCATTTTTTTTATTTGGTCATTAGGGTGACCTAAACCGTGTTAGGGTGGTCCGAAAAATGACAATTTTAGTCATTTTTCACAAAAACCACTTTTTTCAAAAAAAAAATTCAATCCGATTTTAGCTGTTTTAGACGCAAAAGAAAGGTGATTAATTTGGCTATTTGGAAAAAATTGTAAGAAGTTTCAAAAATCTAGCTTAACATTTGAAAAGGTCGTATGAAAACTTAAAATGCTGTTTTGAAGGTCTCGGGACCAAAGAGCCTATGTCTGAAAATATTTTTACATGATTCCTCGGAAAATTTTACATAACATATCAAAAAATGGTGAAGTTATGTTTTCAATTTTCTGAGATCAGATTTTTTTAAAAATAAAAACTGGGTTTTTCGACGCGCCACGCGCAAAAATAAGAAAATGACAAAAACGGCAAAAAACGACATTTTAAACTAAAACTGCGATAACTTCAAAATTTCATTTTTTTTACATGTTAGGGTACTCCAAGTTGCGTATTTCAATTACGAAAATTTTGGTACCCTAACATGTATAGGTCATCGCTGAAATTTTCAAGTTATCGCAGTTTAAGTGAAAAAAGACGATTTTTTGCCGTTTTCGTCATTTTTTCCATTTTTGCGCGTGGCGCGTCGAAAACCCCAGTTTTTATTTGTTTTAAATCCTATCTCAGAAAATTGAAAACAAAACTTAACCATTTTTTGATACGTTATGAAAAATTTTCCGAGGAACCATGTAAAAATATTTTCAGACATATGCTCTTTGGTCCCGAGACCTTCAAAACAGCATTTTAAGTTTTCATACGACCTTTTCAAATGTTAAGCTAGATTTTTGAAAAAAAAACGAAGTTTACTTTATAGCTGTCGGCCACCATTGCTAGTACCAACCACTAGTGTCTTCCTTTTATCTACAAGGACTTCGCCGCCTTCGATTTTTGAAACTTCTTACATTTTTTCCCAAATAGCCAAACTAATCACCTTTCTTTTGCGTCTAAGACAGCTGTTGGACAAGTTGGGAAATGAAGTGCACCTTCTGTGCAAAACTTTGGTTTGTTTTCATAGCGTGTAAATTTTCCGTGTACATTCAAATGTCACAAATAATAAAGAAACAGAGTTTAGCGTGTAGCCGAAAAATACAGACGCGTGTTTTTATACTCGATCCGGCCGCGGAAGAAAAATCGGGAAAAAGGCCGGGGAAAATACAGTCCACTCGACGGAAATGGGAAACAACAGCTAAAATCGGATTAGCTAAACCTTCCAAATTTACATATTTTTTTACTGTGTAGAAGATTATACATAAAAATTGTGTGGATGTGTTTGAAAAATTAATAAATTTTATTTGAAAAGTATTTCAAACCGTAAAATATTCTAATAAAGACCAAAATTATGTATGTTTACAAAAGCTTATGAATTTTGCTAACAAAACATAAGAAAAATTGTTTAATCGGCATCTTTAACTATGCCAAAGGACTACATTTACGAATCAATCCTATACTATCAATTAAAGATAACCTAACAACCACATTTTTAATGTTGGGCAATTATGTTTTATGAAAAAAAAATACTTTTCTTGATAAAAAAGTTTTTCTTTTTTGATTTTATTTGGTTTTATCTTTTGAAAAACAAAAAAAAAATCAAAAACTGTGTCTAAGGAATGTTCAGATGTCGATGTATGACAGAAGATTTATTGTATCAATCCACGAATGAACTCATTTTCATGGTGGTGTGAGTTGGTAGAACTATTCTCTCGATTTTGGCGCTGAGCCCTCAATAAATTTTGAGGGAACGATTCTCTCGACTCGGAATTTTGGGTGTAGTGCACTTGCACACTACTCATGAATATATTCCTTGGTGGTTCTCAAATCGGAGAACACAATTCACGCTTACGGGAATTGTTTTTTTTTTTTGCTGTGTACATTGTTCATCTACGAAAAGTGTAGTATTAAAATCGGTGTTCCGCCGAATAATCCAGATGATGATTTTTTCGGTTTCATTTTACCGATTTTTCGTGCGCTACACCCAAAGTTAATAAACGATGGGATAGTCCTCGCGAAAAGAAACGAGAGGAAAGTGCTATTTTGCGAGAGTATAGTCCTCTCGTGTGTTCATTCGTGCATTGGAACAGTTCATCCTATTGAGTGGCTTATATGGACAAATAAACGCCACTTAGTCAACGAACCATGGTAGCCCATACGGCAAAGGCACGGTTCAATATGCCGAAGGTCTTGGGTTCGAGTATCGGTACCCGTACTTTTTTTTATAAATGAACTTTTTTTTTGAGATGAACCCATGAGTAAAGTACTCTTGGTAATTTCGGGATTTATCCTCTCAGTCCGCACACAGTACCATTTTACATTATATCACCGCTGATGTTCATAAAGGTGGTCCAAATCCGGGCTTTTTCAGGGCTCAAAGATGACGTCAAAGATAAACCCATCACTAAGCTAAATTTCAAATTTGAGCTCATTCTGACCACGGGAAACCCTCCCTCTAATCGCTTGAAGTTTGAATGGGAAAAAATTGTCAAAATGTATGGAAAGTCCTACATCTCAGGATTGATAAAGATTTAACGACTATTGCGCCCTTCACAGGTAAAAAACTGAAACAGTTGCTTTTCTCCATACATTTTTACGATTTTTCCCATACAAACTTCAAGCGATTAGAGGGAGGGTATGCCGTGGTCAGAATGAGCTCAAATTTGGTATTTAGCCTAGTGATAAGTCTATCTTTGATTTCATGGGGTAGCCCCGAAAAAGACCGGATTTGGACCACCCTAATGTTCATTGAAGTTCTTCAGCTATTATACCAATTATAACAAGCAGGTAATACATTTAAAAAAATGGTTGTCGTCCCCAGTCTCAACTTCTCCGCAGCTAGACATATTTCCATCCCATGTGCGTCACGATACAGAGAGAAAAAAAACAGACGTCGCGACGTCCCGTCGATTTGCTCCACAATCCACACGCTACTGCTGCTGCTGCCGTCCGGTCTCCACAAACGCGCCTCAAAACTCGCGAGAGAAATACGACGCTCTCGAAACTATAGTAGGGGAACAGCATCTAATTCCAGCGTGCCTCTAATGTTGGCAGGTCAGAACTTTGACATGCAATTAAAGCTAAATAAAAGCGTTTTCAACTGAAATCGAGTGATAAATAGCTCAATAAGAAGTGAGCAAGCAAGTTTCTACCAAAAGTTTTGCAAAATTAGTTGTTTAAATAGTGAAAATCAGCAAATTGGATGGAGTTAGGAGCGAGAGCTTAACCTGCCAAAGATACGAGAATTTCCCCTATGTAACTAACTCGCTCGCATCTATTTGCGTTTATTTTCCGTTCAACCACACAAACGCGTTCCTAAACCACGATGATCTCACGCGGCTGTTATCCACGGCACACTCCTTAACAGTAAAGTTTGCGCGGCGTGCCCAGATATGAGGGGCTTCGTGCGTTATTGTACACGTGAGAGTTGTTATTAAGGGGAGAAGTGTCAAAAGGTGATTCAAGAATATTTTTTATGTAGTTTTTAGTTCTGGTTTCAAATATTTATATTTTTTTTTTAAATTTCTCTGTGTTTTTAAGAGTTTGACAAAAACTCGTTCCTACTCCACCTTAAACTCCCCGTATATCCGAACAGCCGACGTTTGCTTATTTTTTTTCGGCCGCGGCGGAATTTGTTCGAGTGTGTGTGAGTGTGTGTTGGCGAGGAAGAGAGAAAAATTATGCCATTATGGCTCAGTAGCAGTGTGGTATCGAATCGCGAGTGAGCGAGGAACGCGAGGAGCTTCTCGAGGCGAAATTTGAACGATTTTTTTTTTCGAGTTCGCGGCGCTGATAGAGTCACACGGGATATTGCAATCAAAACACCGATCGAACTATGTGCAGCGTGTTTACAGGTTGAATTTCTCACTGCTGATAGTGCTAGCGAGTGTTGTACCAACGAGCAGCACCGAGTAGTTATTGAACGGAACAGACAAGTTCAGTGAGGCAACTAATTGATTTTGATGAATCAGCAACGACAAAGTGGAACATTTCATGGTCATTGAGAAGTGTGTGTGTGGGAGATCGACCTGTGCGAGGGTTGAAATCAGCAAATTCATCAAGTTTCTCAAATATTTGAGGAATAAAGTCAAAATCAGTTCAAAAGCGACAAGAAAAACGAGTTCTGAAAAAGCTCGGTATCAAACGTAACACGCAAATAGTGCCCTACCCGTACCTAATGAATGTTATGTACTCAGAGTGCAGCAAGCAAGCAAGTTTTCTAAATTGGCCGATGATGATGTATCAACAGCAGTAGCAGCGGCAGAAACGACGTGCAAATTTGCTCAAGTAATTTTGCCAACAGCTCGAAAAACAGAAACAGTGCGAACTTGGAAGTGAACGAAACGAAGGAAACGAGTCGAGATTGGTAAAGTGGAAAAGTTAAAAACAACACAAACAAAAAAACAACGAAAAATCAGTAGATATGTGAAATCTGAGCATCGATGATTTTTTTTTCTGGGAAGAAACTCAAAGTGCTTCTATTTGGATAAACGACAAAATGGAATCAAACGTTAAACTGTACGTGATTGGCACAAACTGTGCCAAAAGGTGGAGACTGTGAAGCTACCGTGATGATGGATTACACATTCAACTAACTGGACAGAGAAATTCTAGAACTTCAGAACAATCTGATTGAGGAGTCTCCTGAAAAGGTAATTCTAAAATTCGTCAACACCAATTCTTAAACGATCTAAATATGAGATTTAAGCAGTGATACTATTATTTTTTTGTTCGCGATTCAGAACAAATTGGAAATGGACTTAATTAAAATGCTGCAAAATCGTAAATTTTGTATGAATTTATATATTTTTTCTGGATAGAATACAAATTGATTGAATTCTTTGTTTTTTTTTGTTGCGATTTATGAAGGTGAAGAAGAAGGTTAAACCTGCACCCCTCGACGGTACCCAGTAGATACGCTTTTGCGGTTGAGCTTCCTGCTTGTTTTTCCTAAACGCAGCTTTACTCAGAACAATGCATTCGCCCGGTGGTATCCATTTCTAGTCATGGAGATTGAATTTCACCTGGCGCGCGGAAAAACTCAAAATATAGGTGCTTGCAGAATTTAAAATTCGTCACTAGAATCGCTACCGGTGCACGAATAGTGCAGTTTTTTGAGAGTTGGATTATTAGTAAGTAGTTTTTGGTGAGCAAAATTTGCCAACTCAATAGCTTAAATTTTTGAAGACATAGCTTATTTCAGAGAATATCGAATCGAAAGTCAAGAAAACAAAAACGGTATGATTGATATGTTAGGATTGGTTTATATTGCCATTACAGAGGAAAATGTCTCAAGCCAACCAAGCCAAGCCTTAGCAGATTGCGGAAAATTTTCTCTAAATCGGCTATAACGCCATACAATTTAAAATCAAAACTCGCACAATGTCAATGAGCTGTTATCACAATTATGTATTATGCCTAAGATAAGTGTTTTAATTTCTACTTTTGTGGTTTATGCTATTTATTAATACTAAGGGCTACCAACTATACGGATTTTTTTCTTATCGTACGAATTGTCGACCCTCTCCTCGTATTTTGAACAGGCCGGAATTTTTGTACGGAATTTTTCGCAAAATACGGAATTTTACGGAATTTTTACAACTTTTTAAAAATTGAATTGCTTTTTTCATTGGGCCAAAGCTTTTGACATTTTTATTCAACTGTCAGTTTGATTTCAAAGGGTCAGTTATCCGGGTTTTTCTCAGTTTATATTCAATAATTGTTCTTTTCGAATTCCTTGCGAAACATATTTAACAAATAAAAGATCCAAAGACATTCTAAGCTTGTGAAAACCTTGTGTTATGCTTGTGTTTATACGACCTTTTCAATAGAAACTCTAGAAATCGGGGAAACACTGACAATGATATTATTCGTAAAAGCAAACTTGACATTTCGTTAACTTTTAAACGTTAGCAAAAATATTTAAAATTCCAAATTTATCTTAATAATATTGACAGTTTTTGATATACAGTCCAGACTCGATTATCCGAAGGCTTCGGATAATCGAAACTTCGGCGATCGAATCGCGAAAAATGTTTTTTTTAATGTATTATTTTTGAAAGTGATTTAGATTTTTTAAATCCAAGATGGCGACGTAAATGGCAATGATTAAATATTGAAAAAAAAATGCATTTTTGAATTTTCAATTCAAATTTGACTTGAAATGGAGTCGCAAAACTCGAATTTGATGTTTGAAATAAGAAAATAAAAAATAAGAAAAAAATATTTGTTCGTGATTCGATTATCCGAAGTCCCACACAAATCTTCGGATATTCAAACTTCGGATAGTCAGAACTTCGGACAATCGAGGCTTCGGATAATCGAGGACTGCACCATGGTGTCCTATCGGTAAAGTGTACGGATTTTAGCTCAGCAAGAGTTGGTAGCCTAAATTAATACCGTCAATGGGGGACTAAGAGGGAAATTTGGTCGAAGCGATGTTTAAGGTTTTTTTTTTTAATTTCTAAGATTCTATTAATAAAACTTAATTCTGGCATCCTAAGAAAATAAAGCTGAAAAATAACGTTCCTAGCTCGAATCATTACATTTTTTTATTCATAACTTATTTTTATTAGATCCTTTTAGGTAGAGAGCCTGGAGCTTATTAGTATCGAAGCACGAGAACTGTCAAACGGAGGTACCAATCGAGCATAAGACAAAGGATTTTGCTCGATTGGTACCTCCGTTTGGCAGTTCTCGTGCTTCGATTGGTACTTTTGGTTTGAGATGACCGTTCTCTAATAAGCTCCAGGCTCTCTACTTTTAGGTGCTGTGACCAGGTTGGGACCGAGGATCGTTAAATATTTAATATATAACAAAAAAAAACAACTCCTTAAACTCAATACTTGGAGATCATGTAACTGACCAGGGTTACTTGGTCCAAGCGGGTCTTACAGGTCTTGAACCTGCCGATGTACTCGGAGAACCATTACATTTTGGCAGATGTTTAAAGTTGAGGATCATTTAAAGCAAATTACCTCACGAAAAATCATCCTTTTAAAATATTGATTGTGTCTAAAACATCATTGATTGATGACTTGACTTAGTTTGCTTGACCCAATGTTAGTGATTGGGTCATTTTTTTTCAATTTTTTTGTGCACTTTTCTTGCACTAGTTGAAACAAAACTCTTAGCATAATTTCTATAAATGAATAAAGCAGGGGTGACCAAAGTATGGCCCGCGGGCCAAACGTGGCCCGCGAGGTGATATTTTGTGGCCCGCGGACCCATTTTGAATGGTCATGTAAAATGGCCCGTTGATTACTTGTTTATTTTAAAGTTTTATATGCTAATCTTTTTATTTTTTGCGAATAAAAAAACTTAAGATTTATCAATATTTTGATCACCACATAAGGCTATCTAGTCAGAAAATTACCAACACATTGAAAGTATTTTTACATGACAGCTGGACGTTTGTTTGCATCAGGTTTCCTATCTCTTTCTAGCAAAATTTGTTTGTCTGGCGACTTCTAGCTGGTTTTTTTGACTGACCGCCCGATATGTCAGCCAACATACTTCGCAGGGCTGTGGCAGCTCGAGCTCGATCATTGTTTGCATCAGGACACTGTGACGAGGCATTCGTCATTTTTGGGTTAAATTATATATTTTTTCACTGGGCATAGAAAGCCTTATTGAGATACAAATAATTTGTTCAAAAAATTTTATAATTAAAACGTTTCAATCTGAGTGAAACTAGTAAATATCGTCAAAACTTTCATCAAACATTTTTGAAAATATTTAAAAAAAAAAAAACGTTCAGGTTTGACTTTGGTAGAATTCTGTAATAAAATTCATAGTTTTCTTTATTAATTTGCAAGGTTTATTATCCTTTTACTTTTTCCTCAAACTTACATTGCACTTCATTCGAGATTCGAACTTATTACAGTTAGATAACGAATCTGATTGACTACCAACTGATTCAGACAGACAAAATGTGGAAATCGGAGGATTAAGTTTGTTGCAAATATTTTAAAAAGCTTTCGTCAATCCAACCAGCACGGAGAAAAAAGAGTTCCCAAAATCGTGAACAAGCGTTCATGAAAATGGGAACCTCGAACAAAGTGTTCAAATACCATGGTACGATTTTGAAAAACGTACCATGAAATTTGAACACATTGTTCGTGGTTCCCATTTTCCTGAACGCTTGTTCAAGATTTAGGGAACTCTTTTTTCTCCGAGAGGAGCAAAAATATATTTTCAAATAACTTAAAAAAATGAAATTTAAGTGCAATCAGCTGAAATTAATTTAAAATGCATTCATTTGCATTTAGAATCATTTGAGCATGTTTATTTAAAATAATTTGAATATTAGTGAATTTTCGATGAATGAATGTTGAAATTCTGACTCTCAGCGATTTTTCACTAGCCACTCTAAACTTATAGAAACAATTACGCCTTTAGCTGAATTGTTCAACATGTAATGTCACCATTTTCGAAATATAAAAACAAAACAAAAAAACTAAACACAGGTACATTCAGCTAAAAACTTTTTTTTTAATATCTGAAACAATAAAATAATTTTGTGTGTTTCTATTATTTTGAATTGACATTTTTTTAAATAACAGAAATTAAATCTTTTATATTAAAATAACGTAGTTTTTTTTTATAACTTTTTGCCTTCCTCACTTTGCTGAGGAAAGGCTATCGAGAAATTAAAAGTGCAACATGGAGTTAAACTTTCTGTCAAGCTGCTGTGAAGTTTTCCATAACACTTGCGAAAGTTTCACTCCATGTTACCAGCTCACATCTCTCTTTTTAATTTCTCGATAAAATCACTCGAAAAACGAACTTTTTAATTAGACCTCCTAGACCTACCTTCATTTCTCGGATTAGTTTTCAAAAAGCCGTAAAAGCCATTGGTAAACAAAGTCCTTTTTAAATCGGTATTCGACCTACTTACGAAAAACCAATATAAAAAATGCTCGAGATTGTTCATCTACACGTCCTTCAAGTGCCCCATACTCGAAAAAAATGAAATTTTGTTTCATTTTCGAGAAAAACTAAAACTAATGTCAGAGGTCACAGTGTCTCTTACGGCTTTTTGAAAACTCACCCGAGATTTGTACATATCGACTCAGAATCATCAGCTGAGCAAATGTCTGTGTGTTTGGCTGTATGTAGACATGTGTACCAAATCAATGTCACTGGAATATCTCGTCACATGCTCAACCGATTTTGGCCGGAATGGATTTAATCGATCCGTCTTAACGTCCCCTAAGCTGCTATTTAAATTCATTCAGTTTTATCATGTATTTAAAAAGTTATGTTAAAAAAACTGTTTCATATTAAATTAAAATTATGGTAAAAAGGGTGTTTTTTTCATGAAACCCTCACATGTTATATAATTTTAGAAAGCATATGAGAAGACCTTTTTTGGATTAACGTGAAGACTTCCATCATTTTCATGATTTTTCGTTCAAAGATATAAATTTTGCGTCGCTTTCAATATTTTGACAAAATTCCTTCAACAAGTTGTTTAGAATAGTGCCCTACACATGCTGATTCCTTTTTTTTTATTCTTTGTCCTCTATCTTAACCTATACCCTAACTGGCTCAATCGGCCTTGCCATCACGGAGCCGTGCGTCTATTTATAGATCCGAGATCTATTGTTCTTCGTCTTGATGGATGTTGATGATCTCCTGGGGGTCTTGTTGGAAGAGTCTTCCTTCCTTCCTTCACGCGTTGCGGTGTGGTTGGTTGGTCATCTTCCCGTCCATTCCCCACTCACCCACCGCTAGTTGTTGTAGTGGGGGGAGGGGCATACCGTGTGTGTATCTGTTGCTCCCAGAGGGAGCAGGGGGTTCAAGTTGCCACCGAAATATCGGTGGCGAGGTGACCGGGCGGGATTCGATCCCTGAAGCTGATTCCTTTTGGTAACGATTATCCCATTCCTTGTAAAAATATGGAAATCGTCATTAATCAATGATTGCCAACTAGGACGTCAATGACTGTGCCACAAAACTATATAAATTTTGAAGCACAATAGATTTAGATCAAAAATTCCTTCAGTGGCTTCAAGAATGCAACAACCGGCACACGCTGATTCCTTTTGGTGCTGAAATTCGTTAAATTGAATTTTATACAGAATATTTTATAGTGATGATCAATTTTCTTCGAAAATGATCAACGGCTTCACCTTAAGGATTTTCAAGATCTGACTTACCTATCTAAAATTACAAGCAGTTTAAAAAATGGTCTCAATTTAAATAACCTCAAATTGTCCCGTCTGATCGCCACGAAAAAAGCCTTGTAGAGAGATGCCATTTTCCTGAAAGGCGGTGTCTGTATAAAAAGTCTGACAAAAGTCTTGACAAAAAGTCTGTAGGAAGTCTATTTTTTTTACTCGTCACTTATTTTTATTAGGACCTCTTAGATGCTGCGATCACGTTAGGGGAGATCCATAAACCATGTGGAAACTTTAGGGGATTGTAATCACTCTATAAATGAGAGCAAGGCACCAACCACCTAAAGGCGGATTAAATAACGTTTTTTCTTTGTAAATTTGGCCCGCTAGCTCATTTGAGCTTCCAATTTGGCCCGGCCTCCAAAAACTTTGAGCATCCCTGGAATAAAGGAATCAAACACGCAGAATAATATTATCAACAACTCCACACAAGTTTTTTAGTGGCATGAAAAAAGATGCTTTGGCGATAAGCGTTGATTCAACAAAAATAATGTTTTTTTTATCAAATCAACAAAACGTTTTGTGATTCAAATATGCCTTATTTTTCTGCGTGAATCATATATGCAAATTGTGTACGTTGTACGCAAAATGACTTTTCTTCATATTTTTTCAACAATTTTTTTTCTGGTCAAAATAAGAAATTTGAATCATTTCAAATAGATTTTCTTCGCTCTAAAATTTAAAATTATTTTTATAGAAAAGAGCACAAAATTTCACAAAAGTTTCATTTTGTAACATTGAAAAACAAATCAATAGTTTCCAAGATATCGCAAGTTGAAAAACGAATGCTAATGGCTCTGAAAAAAACTCATTTTCCAAAGGAAAATTGCAAAAAAACATTCTCAACTTTCGAAAACATGTTTTGCAGTGGTGCTTTTCCTTTATAACGAATATTAAATAATTAAAAACTGGTAATTTTTCGAAAAAAATACCTTGCCAATGCCATAATTTGAAAATAATGTATTTTATCAAAAATGGATATGCTCACTTTGAATTACAAATTTGATTTCTAATCTAAACTCCATATATATTGGGGATTGGGAATTTTTCATTCGTGTACTTATTTTTCTCTGAAAAGTCCTTCAACTTTGCCGAAGACACCCTTTCTGGAGATACAGATTTTCTAACATTCACATGCTTATTAAAAATCCGCAACATTGTATGGCGCTTTGTTTGGAAAACCATATGATAAAAAATGTATTTTTTGACATGGGAAATGCATGGACAGAATTTCAAAAACTTCTAAAAAAAAAGCATCAAACTAAAATCAAATAAAGTTATTGTTATGGGTCATCCATTTACTACGTGAACACTAATGACAAAAATAACTTTTAAAGTTGGAGTTCAATGTGTTATGATAAATTACAACCTAAACATAATTTTATGTAGCAATTAAATAAAAGTAGTTTTATCAAATTTTCAGGTGTTTCTGTTGTTAAAACATAGTTTAAAATAATAAAAAATATTTTATGAGCTGTTGCTAGAGGGATAACCAAAAGAATTAACAGAAAAAAAAATCAAAAAATGCCTCAAAGGGTTAAAGCAAAACAATTTTTTCAGCTTTTTTGTCTTGACTTTTTGAATATCATTTTCCATTTTCCAACCGCTGTATTTTTCTTCGGTAATCAGAAGATAACAATAACAGGCAAAATGCTGATAAGCTAAAAATAATACAAGAAATTGCTGCCATCCATGCCTCACAGAAAAATGATTTGAAAAATAAATATATCCATGAACGCCTCTCAAAAACAAACTTTTCTAAAATATTGGTTTATTATCTCAATCCATCAGGATCGATTACCGGTGTCGGCCCACAACAAAAACTACCCCCAGCGCACGATGGAGATAACGCTGTCGGTCGACGAGGAAAGCGCCCTAACGCTGTACGAGGAGCTCGAGCAAACCGACACGCTCAACACGCTGAACCTGAACGTCGACTGCTGCTGCGGCCTGATGCGATCGTCGCCCTTTCACCAGCCAAAGTCCAAATCCAGCTCGCGGGAACGGCTCCGGGCCGGCGGGGATTCCGGCGTACCCAGCGAAGACGATGACGACGACGACGACGGCGACCCGTGCATTTCGCGGAGTTCGCCCGAGTGCCACGGGACGGAGTGTGAGCACGGTGCGGAAGGGGGCCACGATCACTTTCACCTGCGAGCCGGCAGTAGTAGTTCGGGGGACTTTCGGAGTAAATCGAGCCTGAGAAATGACCGGTACAAGTGTTTTGGGCTGCTGGAGTCGAACATCCTGAGCAGTTTCCAGCTGCAGAATTTCAGGCGGAAGAACGGAAGTGAGTACGATTCGGCCAACTCGTCGGGCCAGACCAGCTACAGCTCGACGGCGTCCAGCATGATCGAGGACATTGCGGACAAAATCGAGGATATTGGGAAGCTGGACACGAACATCCATTCGCTGATGTACAAATCGGTCGAGGTGCATAAGGATATTGTGGTGAGTGTGTTGGTAGTGTCTTTTGGATCTTCCAAGAAGTTCAACTCAATGGTCGTCCCTCATTTCAGTCGCTGGAGGCCACCACGAACCGGCTAATAGCCGACACGCGCAAGCTGTCCGATGACCTTGAGGACGTCCGCTACCTGGACGATCTGATAACGCTTCTGAACGGCGACATTGGACCCGTAATTCACCGCGAGTGGCCATACCAAATCCTGTTCGACACGCCGATAGAAATAGGCACGCCGGTTACGTGAGTGCCGAGGCCGAAACTGCTTGAGGTTGTCTGGTTGTTTGTACATAAAACCGTAATCGATTCCCAGAAAGCATTGTCGGGTGAAAGCAATCGAGTAGTTAGTATTCAATATTGTTGAAGGAAACTTATTTAAAAACAGCTTAGATTAAATTGTTGCAGAGTTACCACAGTGAGTTGTGAATGAGCAGGTTATTTTAAATACTATTAATTTCCTAAATACACACACACGATACACTTGCATGCCAAAGAGTCTGTCCAATCAGTCCATATTGTAACACAACGAACAAAAAAAGAAAAACAAGAAAGCAAATAAAGCATCAAAAAGGACAAATTAACATCCGGTCTCTAATTGGATTATTTTCAGCTCGAGGTGAGGTGGGAAAAGTTGTCGCGACACCTTGTTACGTAGCGCTTGGCCGTGGCAACAGTACACAGGTTGATTGACAGAAGATGATGGATATTAGGCGAAACAGCAAGTGTACGAAATATGAGCCGGCTGTGATTTGATTAGGAGGTGGTTTCCGGTCGCGAAAGACGGAAGTCATTAGTTGCGTACGCAACGCAAGTTTGGCGATCCTATTAAGATTTGTCTAGTTGCCATCGCAAATATTTTTGCAAGGATTTTTACTCCCTACTCACTTTTTAAATTAACTTTAAAAACACACACACACACACACACACACACACACACACACACACACACACACACACACACACATGCAGCTGAAAAATCCTAACGAAACTTGATACATACGAAATTCGTGATTTTCAGTTCAATGAGTAATGCTGACATATTTATTTATTTATTTTTACAAAAGAAGTTAAACTGAATGTCAATTAATTAGCATTCATTTTTCAACAGACGATATCTCCACAAAGTTCCCAAAACAAAATAATGTTTTTTTTTTATAGAAAAGTTCAAAAAGCTTACAACACTAGACTTTTTTAAATGTCCCCCTTTTTAATGCGTCATTTTCTGCCAACCCACACAAAATAGGAAAAAAATTGTCCTGAACCCCCATCGATTTGCGTAAAATTTTGTTCTAATAGGTAATTTTGGTCACTGATCACGAATCCGAAGCTCATTTTTCGAAATTTCGTGACGGAGGGGTGGTACGACCGCTATCATTTTTATACATTTAGAAAAAAAGGCGTGATTTTCAATAATTTCCACCCTGAAGTGGTGATGATTTGAAAATTAGGCGTCAAAGGGACAATTATGTAAAATTTGACGCTCGATTTGCCGGGACCGTGGTGTAGGGGTAAGCGTGATTGCCTCTCACCCAGTCGGCCTGGGTTCGATCCCAGACGGTCCCGGTGGCATTTTTCGAGACGAGATCTGCTGATCACGCCTTCCGTCGGAAGGGAAGTAAATGTTGGTCCCGGACTAACCTAAAAAAGGTTAGGTCGTTAGCTCAGTCCAGGTGTAGTAGTCGTCTCCCTGGGTCCTGCCTCGGTGGAGTCGCTGGTAGGCAGTTGGACTAACAATCCAAAGGTCGTCAGTTCGAATCCCGGGGTGGATGGAAAAAGAGGTTTGCAATTGCCTCAACAATCAAGCCTTCGAACACCTAGTTTCGAGTAGGAATCTCGCAATCGAGAACGCCAAGGCAATGCTGTAGAGCGAATAATTTGATTTTTTTTACGCTCGATTTACTCAAAATTCCGAAAAATTAATTCAATACAAAAATTGTTTTTGAAAACTTTGCCATGCCATGCCATTTTTCGTTACTTAACTGTACAATTTATTCGTTTATATCATTTTTTGGGAAATTTTATATACTTTTCGAATCTGCAATAACCCAGAAGGGTCGTTCTTACATTTAAAACAAAAATTTGACAGAGCCGCGATCACATTGGATGTCAGAGCATCTTCTTCTTACATCCAATGGCAGAACCTTTTACAATAGAGCAATTCTCCACCAAATCCAGAAATAGATTTTATTTATATTGTTTTATTTGGTTCAAACTGTGTGGGGTCCTTCCCTATTCTCAAAGAAGCCATTTTATGTCATTGGTTCACCCATAAAAGGCTCCATACAATTTTGACAGCTGTTCAAACAAAAATGGTGCGTAAATATTCGAAAATCTGTTACTTTTGAAGGAATTTTCTAATCGACTTGGTATCTTCGGCAAAGTTGTAGGTATTGGATAAGGACTATTCAGAAAAAATGGGTATACGAAAAAAAACTATCGATTTTTTATATATTTTTAACAAAAAAACTATTTCCCAAAATTCGAATTTTATAAAATTTGAATTTGTTTTATATGTTTAAGCGGACAAAACCCACAACTTTTGAGCCATAGAGAAATATGGACAAAAATGTTAGGCGGTGATTTTTTGAAAAATCAAAATGGTGGGAAAAAATATAAATTTCAGTCAAAAAAAATCAAAAGGGCCAAACATTCATTATAACACCAATTTTAGCCTTTTTAGGTCTTGATTCCGAAATTTCAATTTTTTTTTTTTTCGAAGAAATCATAAAATTTCACAAATGTGAGTTTTATAAAACGGTCCTACAAACAAAATTTTAAATTTTTGCTTTTTGGCTGTTTTAAAAACCGCCTTGATTCAGGGGTATTACAAATAACATTTTGTGTATAGGACCATTTTAAAAAAACATCCTCCAGCAATGTTTCATTTTTCAACATTGAAAATTGGACCATTAGTTGTTGAAATTTCGCTAAACTTTTTTCAAAAAGTCTTATGTACATAAAAAACCCATGGCGCATTGGTTGTTTTGAAAAAGTAATCGGAAGATTTGGCATAAGAAATTTTGGAAATATTTGGATAAGACTTGAAAAACTTAAATTTTCTTGTTTCTTTTTCTTTTATGTTTCTTTCATGTATTTCAGCAACCAATTTCTTCAATGTTTCTTAGGCAATTTTACTGGAAATAAAAAAAATATGTTGAGGGGTAGACAATCATGGACACTATTGAAAAAAAAACTCGAAAATAACATTTGAGAAGGGCGTCAGGTATTTAATTATTTTTGTATTTTGCAATTAAAAAATTACTGTATCTCGAAGCCGTTGCATCGTATCAAAAAGTGGACAAAGACAAACTTGTAGGAAATTGGACGGGCTTTCTGAAAAAAATACACTGAAACAAAAATACACGCCACTTCTATGAGATATTTCAGTTCTTAAGTTTAAAAGTTAAATTTGATGGTAATGTCACGATTTTTTTCGCTCAAAATTTTTGAGGAAATAGCCTAAAATGTTACAAAAAGACTCACGAAAAATGCAGGATGGTATGTCTCTCCTAAAAAAATACCAAAATCATTTACTAAAACTGTTTTTTTAAGTGGTCGAAACGTAATTTTTTTCAGAATCAATAGTGGGAATCGATTCCCCAGACAATTTTACATAAAAGTCTCCATATTGAACGTTGTCCTAAGTCCAGTCCTTGGGAAGATACAGCGGTTTTAAAAATAAATATGTTGAACAAATAGGTTTTTTGGTGGTTTTTGGCAATTTCTATATGACACACTTGGTTTTTCAGTCTCGTAAATATATTTATCGGAAAGCTCGTCCAATTTCCCATAAATTTGTCTTTGACAGCATTTCAATTAAAGTAAATGGGCTTACATATATAAGTTTAATTGCAATGCTCATAACTATAAATAGAATATTTTTTTCAGTGTGGTAGAAACCTGGATAGTAAATAAGCTTACGTAAATAATAAGACAAATCAAATTTAAAAAAAACTGTCGAAGGCAAACTTATGGGAAATGGGATGAGCTTTCCGGTAAATATATGTACGAGACTGAAAAACCAAGTCTGTCATAAAGAAATTTCCAAAAACCACCTAGAAACCTATTTTTTCAACATATTTATTTTTAAAACCGCTGAATCTTCCCAAGGATTGGACTTAGGACAATGATCAATATGGAGACTGTTATGTAAAATTGTCTGAAGAATCGATTCCCATTATCGGTTTTTGAAAATTCTGACGTTTAGACCACTTTTCAAAAATTATTATTTTTGTGTTTTTTTTAGGAGAGACATACCATCTTGCATTTTTCGTGAGTCTTTTTGTAACATTTTAGGCTATTTCCTCAAGAATTTTGAACGAAAAAAAAATCGTGACATCACCTTAAAATTTAACTTTTAAACCTAAAAAATGAAAAATCTCATAGAATTGGCGTGTATTTTTCTTTCAGTGTATTTATTTTTTATTTTTTTCAAAAAAGCCCGTCTAATTTCCTACAAGTTTGTCTTTGACTACTTTTTGATACAATCTAACGGCTTAGAGATACAGCAATATTTAATTTACAAAATACAAAAATAATGAAAACCATTACGCCCTTCTCACATGTCATTATCGAGTGCAACTGGCTCCATATACGCAAAAATGGCCTTATAGGCAATCTATGTAGACTTGTATAGGTGAACCAATGACACTTTGGTCATTTGTTTGTGCATCCGCACAAAGTTTGAGCCAAATAAAAAAAAAATGTCAAAATCTGCCGATTTCGTGCGGAATCGCTCAGTAGAGAAATATCTACCAGAGAAGCGTCAAGATATTCAACTTTCCAACCAATCAGGCATTAGGATCTGTATGACCTTGTGATTGGTCGGCAATGCCAATCATTTGACAAGATCTGGTAGACGTCTCTTTTAACGAAATACAATTTTGACAAGTATGTCGAGACACTCACCTGCCTTCGTCGCGCTTAAATTTGGGTGTGGCTGTAGAGGGTTAAACTAATTTGGATTGGTTTGTAGTTTTTATCTTATGAGGAATTTCATAGTCAGAATAGCCTTGGCCTTGCCCAAGATCTGCCATAAAATCAATGTCAAGAAAATTGAGTTTTTTTTAACTTATTCTAAAAAGATTCCGGATCCTTGCTAAAGTGAGGAAGGCTTGATGCCTTCCTGCACAACGGTGGATTAACTTTGTTTTTAAGGCCATTGCCAATTTTATTTCAAGTCTTTGACTAAAATTCACAAAAACAATTTCTCACACAATACGATTTATCAATCACAATTTCGAACCCAGCTGACCTCAATATCTAACCCATATTCCCCGAAACCCTTTTCCGTTACTTCACGCGAATAAGCGAACATTCAACTGTCGAAGCGTGATGTGGTAAGTACAGCTGAGTGAAGAATCAATTGCCTCCACCCTGAACTGAATCGCGGTGCCCATCAGCATTGTTGATTTGATTGCGGTTAGGGTGGATCACTTCTAGAAGCTTTGAAGTAAATTTTGTGCAAATCCAAAATTAAGCGGGACAGTTGTTCTCTTTTTATGAAAAATCGTTACATTTTTACACAGAAAAAAATCAATTCTCGTAATCGTGAATTAAGTTCACGAATATGAGAACCACGAAGGAATTTATTCATGAGTATGGTGCATATATTCCTTTGTGGTTCGTGGTTCTCGCATTCGTGAATTTAATTCACGATTTCGAGAATTGATTTTTTTTCGTATAAACAACTCAGTGTGAAATAAAATAAAATGTTTCGTGAAATTGTTTTTTTTTTTTTTGTTAAAAACAATTTGATGCTCTGGATTCCAGTTAAACCTTTTTTAGAGCATTTTTTTTTAGTCTGAGCCATTCTAGCGAAACAAGATTGCATGTTCTGGCTGGGATATCATACGTGCAGCAGGTGGATCCTTGCGTATGTTTCCCCAGTGTGCCACAATTTTGGTGAGAAAAGCGTCGAACCAGTCTAACGTGCAGAAGATAATTTCGTTCTCACGTTACTTCACGATGAAGACAACACATGAAACAAGTCCAAGGTGAGTTATGTGTGGTGTTTTAGTGTACCTTCATGTCATGTTTATAGTCCAGATTTTAAAAGGTGTGATTTTTGATAGAAGAATGATATTGTTATCTTGAATTAATTTGAAAAAAAATCAATCAGGCAAAACTTCCCCTCTTATTTTATAATCCTGAGGAAATATTTGAATTCCAAATACCACTTCCTCTATTTTCGGAAAACCTCGTACATGCAAGTCTAGGAATGCAAAAAAAACAGCAAACATGTCACTAAAATTAACTGACTGCACCCTGAGCCGTTGCAGAGTCTACAAAGTTTGTCAAAGAAACTTTTTTTTTCTCCCGGGCTGGTGTCACCCTTCCCCCAAAGTCTCCATAGTTGTCGTGCCATATTTGCATACAATAAGGCAGTCACTTCCGGACCGGAAAATAGCCTTTTTAGGTCTTTAAAACTGGTGGAAGTCGTTTTGTAAAGTTGTAAAAAAGAAGTTAATTTAAACATGACTAACCTGGCGGCACTTAATTTTTGTCATGTAAGAAGTGGCTGCGAGAGGGGTCCCCCAAATTTGGTACTCTGGCTTTGCATTCCCAGCCGTTGTGACACAGCAGAGTCACGCCATTGCGGCTTGTGATACTGTTCATAAAAAAACGTCACAAAGGTGTAGTCTATTTATTGCACGTGAATTGCACCCTCGTCGTTTGTTCAGACGTGTGTGTATACAATACGATCGAAGTATAAAAATAAAATTAATACAAAAATATAATCCACATGTTATTGATATTCAACAACTATTGAATTGATAAAAATGTCGTAATAGTAAAAGTATTGTTGAAAAAAGCAACGATTTTTTAAATAACAGCCGCATTAAAATGAAAAGCTTAATCCACTGTCAACCGCCCACGCAGCTGCAACGAGAATGAGAGTCTCATACGTGCAAGTCACCATCGCGATGATGGTAAATAGCTTCTTTTTTATGTTTTATTCATTCATTCATGAGGCTCTCCATGAAGAAGCGAGGGGATAACCGATGGAAAATAACTTCGAATTAGAATTATCTACACAGTAAAACACAGTGCCAGATTTCAGTAATTTAGATAAAGAAAACTGAATCTGAATACTCTAGATGAGTAGTTCTCAACGTTTTCAACCAAATCGCTTTATTATTATTATTTTATTTTATTTTTTGTTGGGATGAAACTTTGTCACAATTTTAGCATCAGTGTTGCAAATGAGTGATAAAAGAAGCTATCATTTGATTTATCTCTGCACCAAAACATCAGAGAGTATAGCGACCGTCACCATAGCTTGTGAGATAGGGTAGAGTTTTCGCCCACCTACTGGATTTAATCTGTATTTAGCAAACTCATACCGTTTTTTTGTTGAATTTATTATGCAGGTTTACATTTTCATTCATTTTTAGTACTAATTTAAAGTTTCCTAATGAATTTCTACTGTTTATTTAGTTTTTATAAGCTTTACAAAAAAAGCCTTCCTGCAGACGCCATATTTTTATCAATTTAGACTACAGCGGGTAATAATGTTAATGAGGGAAAACAATTAATTTTGTCCAAAAATAATGTAAATGAATAATTCTCGGGTTTGTTTTCAAAACGTCGTAAAAGCCAAACCCCTCAAGTGGGGAATACCGATGAACAAGTTTTCGACCAGTATTTTAATTCTTATTAATATGTAAGTGGGTTTCAAGGGCATATTTTTAGTCAAAATCTTTGCTTTGACTTTAAGCTATGGTTGCCATATCAAGTGAATTAATTTTTTTAACAATTAATGTGTGTTTTAGCCTTGTTTTACCACACCAGGTTGATTCGACCTTTTACATGAGCAAATTGTTTCATACGTCCCTGTACTTGGGACTTTTTTTTAGTAAGGATGACAATACGACCATTGGCAAAATTTATTTATTTTATGACTAAACCACATTTAAATCAAACATTATTATTTTGAACATCGTTTCAACACCCTCCGCAAAGAGGGCAGTCGATGTTTTGTGTTTTTGGAGGAGATTGGGAGAAAACATCGCAGGGGAGAAAGGTCCAACTGACAGATTTTATTCTCCCTCTCTCGCGTTGGCTCATACGCTAGCTGAGAGCACGAACAAAATGACGAATTACCACTGATTTGTTTATCTTTTCTTCAGTGGTCTATAGGACCTTGAAGAACTCGGGGTTCCTGGAGTTTTGAGAGGGCGTTTATGCGTGATAAGATGGATGCGGTCATTATCGCTTGTTCCTGAACAGATTACACAGCGTAACAAAAAATTTTTTTTTGTTATTAGCAGGACGATTCAAAAAACTCCCCGAGGGATCGGCTTCCTGAACACAATGCAACCTGGCCCATGTCTTAATTGTTACCCTAGCTCGAGGTATTCAATGCAGAAGTTTTGCATATGAATCACCCCCCGTCGAAAAATATTTTTATTTTGTTTTCACTGTAACTTAAGTTTTATAAGGTCTTTTTAGATGCTTCTGGTGTCATTGGACGGTAAATTGTTATTAAAACCCAAAATATGGTCCCGTTGGTCGGTTCCCGTGACCGGTTCCGGTGGAAATCCGGATTATTGGCCAAAATTGTGCGAAATCTTCAAAATTTTGAAATTTGTTGCTCTTTATGCGAAAAAAACATACTATTGCTTCAAACAATCAATACAAACTCAAAAAATGGTTTGTCCAAGCATATCTGAAGGTGTTTTATCGAAAATGTGGCCATTGAGAACCGGTTCTGGCCTATCCGGATCCGGAAACTAGAAAACATTTAAGCAGTTTTTTTCAAAATTCCTATGTGTCAGACAATTTAGAAAATCAAATGTGGTGTTGAAGCATTTTTTGCTACTCTATATTTTCAGAATCTCAAAATATGGCCAAGGGGCCAATGGGAACCTGTTCTGACTGTCCCGGATCCGGGAAACAGTGGTCACATGACATTTTTATTGAATTTATTAAAAAGTTGTTTTAGTTACCAGAATTTCAAAATTCCTTGAAAAAAAAATCTGATTTTATTTATAGCCAGAATCAGAAATGTGGCCATCGGGAATCTATTCTAAATGTTCCGGATCATGGAACCAGTGGACACTTGACAGTTTTATTTAAAATAAAAAAAATAAGTTTATTTTTTTTAAATTAATCTAAATTTCATCAAAATCAGATTCAGAGATGTAGCCAAATGGCTAACCGGACCATGTTTATATATTCCGGATCAGGGAACCAGTGGACAAAGTTCAAGATTCCTGGAAAACAAATCAGATCAGAAATTTGGTCAAGTGGCCAACCGGAACCTGTTTTAAATGTTGTTAAAATAATGTCAAATATTTTAGTTAAGAAATTTTCAGGATTCCTTAAATAAATCTGAATTTATTTAAAATCAGATTTATAAATTTGGCAAATGGGAACCTGTTCTAAATTATCCGGTTAAGGAAACCAGAAGACACTTGACATTTTAATTGAATTTATTTAAAAAAAAATACTGGATTTATAAGATTCCTGTTTTAAAATCAGAATTTATTTATGATTTCTTTGACATTATAATTAAATTTGTTTTAAAACATAGTTACTGGATTTATAAGATTCCTGTAAAACATATGAATTTATTTAATATCAGATTCCGAAATGTTGTCAAATGGCTAATGAGAACCTGTTCTAAATAATTTGGATCAGGAAACCAGTGGACACTTGACATTTTAATTAAATTTATTTAAAAATACATATTCACCGGATTTATAAAATTCCTTGCAAAATTCTGAAATAATTAAAAATTATTTTAACAATTTAATTTCATTTATTTAAAAACATAGTAACTGGATTAACAAGATTCTTCGAAAAATCAGAATTTATTTAAAATCATTTTGAAATTTTAATTAAATTTATTTCTAAAAATAGTTACTGGACTTAACAGATTCCTGGAAAAAATCAGAATTTATTTAAAATCAGAATCTGTCGTGTGGCCAAATGGCCAATTGGAACCTGTTCTAAATAATCCGGATCAGGAAACCAGTAGACACTTGACATTTTAATTAAATTTATTTAAAAAAGTTACTGGAATAATGAGAATCGTGTTAAAAAAAAAAAACAGATTTTATTTAAAATTTTTTTTGAAATTTCTATAACATTTATCGAAAATAATAGTAGCTGTACTTGACAGATTCCTAGAAAAAAATCTGAATTTATTTAAAATCAGAATCAGAGATGTGGCCGAATTGCTAATTGGAACCTGTTCTAAATAATCCGGATCATTAAACCAGTTGACACTTGACATTTTAATTAAATTTATTTAAAAAAAATTACTGAATTTATAAGATTCCTGTTTAAAAATCAGAATTTATTTGAAATTGTTTTGACTTTTTTGTTAAATTTATTTAAAACATAGTTACTTGATTTATAAAAGTTCCTGAAAATTCTGACTTAACTTAAAATTATTTTGACAAACTAATCAAATTTATTTTAAAAAACATAGTTACTGGATTTATAAGATTCTTCGAAAAATCTGAATTTATTTAAAAACATTTTGAAAATTTAATATTTTTTTTTTTTTTAGAATATTCACTGGACTGAACAAATTCCTGAAAAAAAATCTGAATTTATTTAAAATCAGAATCAGAATTTAATTAAATTCATTTAAAATCAGAATCAGAAATAAGTCAAATGGCTAATGGGAACCTGTTCTAAATAATTCGGATCTGGAAACCAGTGGACACTTGACATTTTAATTAAATTTATTTAAAAAAGTTACTGGAATAATAAGATTCCTGTTAAAATAAAACAGATTTTACTTAAAATTATTTTGAAATTTTAATTGAATTTATTTAAATAAATAGTAACTGGACTTAACAGATTCCTGGAGAAAAACTGAATTTATTTAAAATCAGAATAAGAAATATGACCAAATGGCCAATTGGAACTTTTTCTAAATAATCCGGATCATGAAACCAGTTGACACTTGAAATTTTTATTAAATTTATTTAAAAAAATACTGGATTTATAGATTCCTGTTAGAAAACAGAATTTATTTAAAATTATTTTGAAATTTCAGTTAAATTTATTTAAAGACATAGTAACTGGATTTATAAGAGTCCCTGAAAAATTCTGACTTTACTTAAAATTATTTTGAAAAATTAATCAAATTTATTTAAAAAAAAAACATAGTTACTGGATTTATAAGATTCTTCGAAATATCTGAATTTATTTAAAATCATTTTGAAATGTTAAATAAATTTATTTTTAAAAATAGTAACTGGACTTAACAGATTCCTGGAAAAAAACTGAATTTATTTAAAATCAGAATCTGATGTGTGGCCAGATGGCCAATTGGAACCTGTTCTAAATAATCCGGATCATGAACCCGGTTGACACTTGACATTTTAATTAAATTTATTTAAAAAAAATACTGGATTTATAAGATTCCTGTTAAAAATTCAGAATTTATTTAAAATTATTTTGACATTTAAGTTAAATTTATTTAAAAACATAGTTAATTAATAAGAGTCCCTGAAAAATTCTGACTTTACCTAAAATTATTTTGACAAATTAATCAAATTTATTTCAAAAAACATAGTAACTGGATTTATAAGATTTTTCGAAAAATCAGAATTTATTTAAAATCATTTTGAAATTTTAATTAAATGTATTTCTAAAAATAGTTACTGGACTTAACAGATTCCTGGAAAAAATCAGAATTTATTTAAAATCAGAATCTGTCGTGTGGCCAAATGGCCAATTGGAACCTGTTCTAAATAATCCGGATCAGGAACCAGTGGACACTTGACATTTTAATTAAACTTATTTAAAAAAGTTACTGGAATAATAAGATTCCTGTTAAAATAAAACAGATTTTATTTAAAATTATTTTGAAATTTTAATTGATTTTTTTTAAATAAATAGTAACTGGACTTAACAGATTCCTGGAGAAAAACTGAATTTATTTAAAATCAGAATAAGAAATATGTCTAAATGGCCAATTGGAACCTGTTCTAAATAATCTGGATCGTGAAACCAGTTGACACTTGACATTTTAATTAAATTTATTTAAAAAAAATACAGGATTTATAAGATTCCTGTTAAAAAAAAACCGAATTTATTTAAAATTATTTTGAAATTTTAGTTAAATTTATTTAAAGACATAGTAACTGGATTTATAAGAGTCCCTGAAAAATTCTGACTTTACTTAAAATTATTTTGACAAATTAATCAAATTTATTTGAAAAAAACATAGTTACTGAATTTATAAGATTCTTCGAAAAATCTGAATTTATTTAAAATCATTTTGAAAATTTAATTATTTTTTTTTTCAAAATAGTTACTGGACTTAACAAATTCCTGAAAAAAATCTGAATTTATTTAAAATCTGAATCAGAATTTAATTAAATTTATTTAAAATCAGAATCAGAAATAAGTCAAATGGCTAATGGGAACCTGTTCTAAATAATTCGGATCTGGAAACCAGTGGACACTTGACATTTTAATTTAATTTATTTAAAAAAGTTACTGGAATAATAAGATTCCTGTTAAAATAAAACAGATTTTATTTAAAATTATTTTGAAATTATAATTGAATTTACTTAAATAAATAGTAACTGGACTTAACAGATTCCTGGAGAAAAACTGAATTTATTTAAAATCAGAATAAGAAATATGACCAAATGGCCAATTTGAACTTTTTCTAAATAATCCGAATGATGAAACCAGTTGACACTTGACATTTTAATTAAATTTATTTTAAAAAACTGGATTTATAAGATTCCTGTTAAAAACAGAATTTATTTAAAATTATTTTGAAATTTTAGTTAAATTTATTTAAAGACATACAGACTGGATTTATAAGAGTCCCTGAAAAATTCTGACTTCACTTAAAATTATTTTAACAAATTCATCAAATTTATTTTAAAAAAATGGTTTCTGAATTTATAAGATTCATCGAAATATCTGAATTTATTTAAAATCATTTTGAAATTTTAATTAAATTTATTTAAAAAATAGATACTGTACTTAACAGATTCCTGGAAAAAATCAGAATTTATTTAAAATCAGAATCTGTCGTGTGGCCAAATGGCCAATTGGAACCTGTTCTAAATAATCTGGATCATGAAACCAATTGACACTTGACATTTTAATTAAATTTATTTAAAAAAATACTGGATTTATAAGATTCCTGTTAAAAAAAGAGAATTTATTTAAAATTATTTTGACATTTTAGTTAAATTTATTTAAAGACATAGTAACTGGATTTTTAATAGTCCCTGAAAAATTCTGACTTTACTTAAAATTATTTTGACAAATTAATCAAATTTATTTTAAAAAAACATGGATTGATAAGATTCTTCGAAAAATCAGAATTTATTTAAAATCATTTTGAAATTTTAATTAAATTTATTTAAAAAAATAGTTACTGGACTTAACAGATTCCTGGAAAAAATCAGAATTTATTTAAAATCAGAATCTGTCGTGTGGCCAAATGGCCAATTGGAACCTGTTCCAAATAATCCGGATCAGGAAACTAGTGGTCACTTGACATTTTAATTAAATTTATTTAAAAAAGTTACTGGAATAATAAGATTCCTGTTTAAATTAAACAGATTTTATTTAAATTTATTTTTGAAATTTCAACTGAATTTATTTAAATAAATAGTAACTGGACTTAACAGATTCCTGGAAAAAAACTGAATTTATTTAAAATCAGAATAAGAAATGTGACCAAACAGCCAATTGGAACCTATTCTAAATAATCAAGATCATGAAACCAGTTGTTACTTTACATTTTAATTAAATTTATTTTAAAAAAACTGGATTTATAAGATTCCTGTTGAAAAAGAGAATTTATTTAAAATTATTTTGACATCTTAGTTAAATTTATTTAAAAACATAGTTACTTGATTTATAAGAGACCCAAAAAAAATCTGACTTCTCTTTGAATTATTTTGACAAATTAATTAAATTTATTTAAAAAAACATAGTTACTGGATTTATAAGATTCTTCGAAAAATCAGAATTTATTTAGAATCATTTTGAAATTTTAATTAAATTTATTTCTAAAAATAGTTACTGGACTTAACAGATTCCTGGAAAAAATCAGAATTTATTTAAAATCACAATCTGATGTGTGTCCAGATGGCCAATTGGAACCTGTTCTAAATAATCCGGATCATGAAACCTGTTGACACTTGATACTTTAATTAATTTTATTTAAAAGAAAAAAATACTGGATTTATAAGATTCCTGTTAAAAAATCAAAATTTATTAAAAGTTATTTTGACATTTAATTAAATTTATTTAAAACATAGTTTCTGGATTTATAAGAGTCCCGGAGAAATTATTTTGACAAATTTATTAAATTTATTTCAAAAACATAGTTACTGGATTTATAAAAAAGCAAAGCTCATTTCTAGGCGTCCGAAGGTTATATGTGGTGAGTCACTCAAAAACTCTTTTACGCAAATGGACCGACGCTTTACTTCCCATCCGATAGAAGGCGTGATCAGGCAAATCTCGTCTCGAAAAATGCCACCGGGTCCGTCTGGGATTGAACCCAGGCCATACTGTGGTGAGAGGCAACTACGCTAACCACTGCCTCACCGGACCTGGCCCGGATTTATAAGACTCTTCGAAAAATCTGAATTTATTTAAAATCATTTTGAAATTTGAATTAAATTTATTTTTAAAAATAGTTACTGGACTTAACAGATTCCTGAAAAAATCGCAATTTATTCAAAATCAGAATCTCAAGTGTGGCCAAATGGCCAATGGGAACTTGTTCTAAATAATCCGGATCAGGAAACTGGTTGACACTTGACATTTTAATTAAATTTATTAAAAAAAAGTTACTGGATTTATGAGATTCTAATCTAATCTAATCTAATCAAATCAGACCCTAGCGCAGCCAATCTTTCGAAAGGATCCTGGAGAGTGCCTTAGGTAAGATGACGCCTAGCACCCTTCTTGTCATTTATTAACATTTGTAGTGCGCCATTGCATTAGAAATGCATTGAAACATCACAAGCGTTCAACCGGCCAGGCCTACTGCGTAAAGCCGTATCGCAGAGATGACTCGTAATTGGGTTGAGTTTGAGCACTGAGTGTTCGAACAACAACACAATTCTGAATCGACAGGGGAGGAAGAAGCGTGGGGACACACCATCATACGCTCCGAGATTTGGTTGTGTTCGTTGGGAGCACCATGCTAAGAAGGTTTGGTACTGGGATGGGACATTGTATTTCCACGAATGCCCTGGACACTATTTGCCGTGGTTATAGCGCCACAACTCGCTCTCTGTAACAGTATTCCTAATTCCAGTCCACGCTCACCAAGTCATCATGGCCTTGTGGTTAGCATTTTTGCTTACCAATCCAAAGGACGGTGGATCGAACCCCGCCTCGAGCGACTTTGATTTTTCGTTCATATTCATCATTTCAAATTTATGCGTTCTTAAACTTTCTCGTTGGGAGCAGATGGGAATCGAACCCAGAACCATTCGCTTACAAAGCGAACACCGTAACTATTCAGCCACAGCCGCTCCCCGCAGTTACTGGATTTATGAGATTCCTGTTAAAAAATCAGAATTTATTAAAAAAATATTTTATTCAAAAAAAAATTATTTGACTTAATAAATTTCTGCAAAAATTCAGAATTTTCTTTAAATCAAAATCAGAAATCTGGCCAAGTGGCCAACCGGAACCTGTTTTAAATGTTGTTAAAATGTTGTCGAATATATTAGTTAGGATAATTTCAAAACTCACTAAAATGAAACTGAATTTACTTAAAATCAGATACTTTCTGATTTTTATTTTAAATAAATCAAGATTTTCTGCAGAATTTTTGTAAGTAGTGTAGTTATTTTTAAAATAAATTTAATTGAAATTTCAAAATGATTTCAAAAAAATTTAGATTTTTACAGGAATCTTATAAATCCAGTAACTATGTTTTTTAAAATAAATTAAATGAAAATGTAAAAATAAATTTAAATGAATTCTGTTTCTTTTAAACAGGAATCTTATAAATTCGATAGCTCTTTTTTTTAAATAAACTTAATTAAGATGTCAAGTGTCATCTGGTTTCCTAATCCGGATTATTTAGAACAGGTTCCCATTGGCCACATTTATAAATCTGATTTTAATTAAATTCAGATGCATTTTAAGGAATCCTGAAAATTTCTTAATAAAATTATTTTACAATATTTTAACAACATTTAAAACAGGTTCCGGTAGGCCACTCGGCCAACTTTCTGATCTGATTTGTTTTCCAGGAATCTTGAATTTTGTCCACTGGTTCCCTGTCCGGAATATATAAACATGGTCCGGTTAGCCATTTGGCTACATCTCTGATTCTGATTTTGATGAAATTTAGATTAATTAAAAAAAATAAACTTATTTTTTAAATTTTAAATAAAACTGTCAAGTGTCCACTGGTTCCATGATCCGGAACATTTAGAATAGATTCCCGATGGCCACATTTCTGATTCTGGCTATAAATAAAATCAGATTTTTTTCAAGGAATTTTGAAATTCTGGTAACTAAAACAACTTTTTAATAAATTCAATAAAATGTCATGTGACCACTGTTTCCCGGATCCGGGACAGTCAGAACAGGTTCCCATTGGCCCCTTGGCCATATTTTGAGATTCTGAAAGTATAGAGTAGCAAAAAATGCTTCAACACCACATTTGATTTTCTAAATTGTCTGACACATAGGAATTTTGAAAAAAAACTGCTTAAATGTTTTCTAGTTTCCGGATCCGGATAGGCCAGAACCGGTTCTCAATGGCCACATTTTTGATAAAACACCTTCGGATATGCTTGGCCAAACCATTTTCTGAGTTTGTATTGATTGTTTGAAGCAATGGTATGTTTTTTTTCGCATAAAGAGCAACAAATTTCAAAATTTTGAAGATTTCGCACAATTTTGGCCAATAATCCGGATTTCCACCGGAACCGGTTTCGGGAACCGACCAACGGGACCATATTTTGGGTTTTAATAACAATTTACCGTCCAATGACACCAGAAGCATCTAAAAGACCTTATAAAACTTAAGTTACAGTGAAAACAAAATAAAAATATTTTTTCGACGGGGGTGATTCATATGCAAAACTTCTGCATTGAATATCTCGAGCTAGGGTAACAATTAAGACATGGGCCAGGTTGCATTGTGTTCAGGAAGCCGATCCCTCGGGGAGTTTTTTGAATCGTCCTGCTAATAACAAAAAAAAATTTTTTGTTACGCTGTGTTATGCAACTTGATTTTGTGTTGGTTTAGGCTGCCACACAAAATGATGATTTTGGGGGAAGCTAGCCGTCTCTTCCGGAATAAATGACTGAAACTGGGTTTTGCTGGCTGGCAAATTGGAAAATATTCTTCGCGCATCCTTTAAGTCATATAATCAGCGCAATGTTTTTAACGGGATAACAAATATTCATCTTTTTTCGTAAAAACTCATGTGTGCATAATCATAAAGCAATTAAAACTGAACTTACGTCCTTTTTCTATGAGCGTAAGTACATTTTTGAAATTATCAGTACTTACTACCTTGCATCACCAAGGACGTATGTGACTTCTCCGTATGAAAAGCACATTCGACCTTTTATATGCGGGCGATATTTTTGCTTAAATTTATTTTTTTGGAAATTCTGCTCGAGTAGATCATAAGTAATCCGTTAGAAGAGTGCAACCGTGCCAAAAACTCAATTTTGGACAACTGGGGCTTACGACCTTTTGAAAACTAACCCGAGAATTCATTGGTTCACCATATGTCTGAATTTCATGAAAATCTAGTGATTTACCTGTTTTAAACGTTTACCAAAGGTTATTTCAATATAATAAAGTGGGCGATTTCTGGGGTCATGAAAAAACATGCGATCCAATTTTCGACCAGGGCGAAATCTAGTATTGTGTTTTAAGTTTTTATCTAGAACCAGTTTTCGTTTTCCATAGAAACTTTTCTAATCGCAGCGAAATGTGCTTGAAAATATATTTGGAACATTCTAGATTATTTTTAAAGGTTTAATAATCATTTTAATTACTTTCATTCATAAGGGGTTTGGTTCAAATGTTGTAAAAGTTTACTGGTACATAGGAGAACAAATTAAGCAGAGGATGGAAAAGTAGTTACACATGTGCTTTAATATTTTTATTAAGAGGTACTCGATGTTTTATATTGAGTAAATTCGGGAGCAAATGACCCATAGGGTTAAAGCTCCCCTAACAAAATCAACAACAACATGGAGCTAATTGTAACTGTGTGCTCTTATCTTGGGTGAACAGGGACACGTGAGTTCTATCACAAATTTTTATTCAGTCATATTTTTTTAGTGAGAGTGAGAACATGTTTTGATTATAGTTGTAATAGACAGAGAATCTCAAAATAAGTAGGATATCTGAAAAAAAAACTCCTAGGATTTTTTGAACCTCAATTTATAGTATGTACGACAAAATATGTGCAAATCAATGAAATTTAGCTTCGGAAACATGTTGTGTATCAATAGGAGACCATATTTGCTTAGCTTTGTGTCATAATTTCATTTGATTTCTTGATTTTTGTCGTGGGCGAAAACTGGTTCCAAGGGTGGGCGAAAATTGGATTTAGGGGGGCGAAAATAGGCTCTTCAGAGCACTTTATTAAAACGCAAAATTTTATCAAAAATGAACATGTAAATGATAAAAACCTTGTGGAAACTTAAAATCAAATAGTTTATCAACGTTCTACAACAAATAGAACCAAAAACCATAAATTGTCATCAAATTCTCATCAAATTTCCTAGATTGCCACTATAAAGTGGGCGATTTCTGGGTCCTCTACCCTATCTTCCTTTATCTCGTGATTCCCAGCGAAGGCATTATCTTTCTATCACTTCTCCTTTCTCCTCGACTATGCTCTCTCACCGCTGAGCCTCTCAATCTCTCCGAAAACTGCAATGAAAGAACGCTTGCGATATTTGTTATGCGGCGGCTTTTGTGGTTAAACGCTGTTGCGGTAGAATGATCGTGAAAGCGGGAATGAGAGAGAAAAGGAGAATGTCGAGCCGAGAATATCACTATCGCTGAGAGCTTATAGTTTGATATTTTTACAACACTGCTGGGCATATAAATGTACAAAATTCTGTATCTTAAGAAAAAAAATTCTTACAGATTTGGTGTCGTTGGCAATGTTGCTGGTTATGATTAGGACTTAGGTTCTGGAGTTATGATTTTTTAGAAAAAAATAGAGTTTTTAAATGTGAGCAATTCTCTACGAAATCGGCCGATTTAGACCATTTTTATTTTTTTTTTTGTATTTTTTGATTTGGCTTAAACTTTGTGGGGGCCTTCCCTATGACCAACTAAGCTATTTTGTGTCATTGGTTTACCCATACAAGTCTCCATACAATTTCGGCAGCTGTCCATACAAAAATGGTACGTAAATATTCAAACAGCTGTAACTGTTGAGTGAATTTTCTAATCAATTTGGTGTCTTCCGAATTGATTGATTGCCGATTTTTTAATGAACAAATTTATCTCAAAAACTCAATTTCCCAAAAAACGTATTTTTTTTTAATTTTCGAGATTTTTTGATATTTTTTAGTGGTCAAAAACCCGCAACTTTTGAGCTATAGAGAAACATGGTCAAACATCTGCCACCGAGTTATGATTTTTTGAAAAATGATGATTTTTGGAAAAAAAAATCGAAAAATTTTATAAAATAAGAAAATTTGACCTCAATTTTTCATGAAAAATTGAATTTTCAATCGAAAAGCACTTTACAGATTTTTTTATAAAGGGCTCCGTTTTCAAGATATAGCCACCAGAAGTTTGATTTTAACGAAATATTTGAAGTTTTTCGATTTTTAAAAATAGGGAACATGAGTGACCATTTCTAAAAATATATTTTTTTAAAGTTCAGAAAATTTGCTATGAAATTGTCTGAGAGACATTGAAGATTGGACCTCTGGTTGCTGAGATACAGCGACTTAAAGAAAAAGAAACATGAAAATTTAAGTTTTCTAAGTCTCACCCAAACAAGATATGTTCTCAAGATATGAATACTGTTGAGTATATATTTTCAATTTCATCTGTTTTTTTTTTTGTGTTAAAAAAATACTTCTTGGAAGAAAAGCACCTTAACAAATTTCTCTCTGAGAATTTGAAAATTTGACAATTAGTTTCTGAAATACAGCGTCACAAAAATTTAAATCAATGAAAATGAGTTTTTCTAATTGTCACTTATTAAGCCTGTAATATTTAACTGGACGATATTTCGGAAAATGTTGGTTAGATAATTCCAAGATTTTAAAGTCAGGCATAACATTTGAAAAAATCTCTAAATAGATAATTTTTCTCATTTCATTTTTATTGAACAGATCAGGAAATTCCACAAAAGTTTCATTTTTATCATTGGAAATCGAAGCAATAATTTTGTAGATATCGTCAGTTGTAAATTACAGGCTAATTAGGTAACACCCTAACAAAACTCTTGTTCATCGTTTCGAATTCTTTGTGAGGCTGTATCCCAGAATCTAACAGTTTGATTTTCATAGTCAAGTTTTTTCCACAAAAATATAGTAAACTTTCTCAGCATTTCAAACTTTTTTTTTTGCAGGGTTGGCTTTCCTTCATTAAAATTAAAGAGCAGTTCTCTAGGATTTCGGTCATTCGATTTTTTTTTGTATTTTTTAATCCGACTGAAACTTTTTTGGTGCCTTCGGTATGCCCAAAGAAGCCATTTTGCATCATTATATAATTTTCCATACAAATTTGGCAGCTGTCCATACAAAAATGATGTATGAAAATTCAAAAATCTGTATCTTTTGAAGGAATTTTTTGATCGATTTGGTGTCTTCGGCAAAGTTGTAGGTATGGATACGGACTACACTAGAAAAAAATAATACACGGTAAAAAAAATTTGGTGATTTTTTTATTTAACTTTTTGTCACTAAAACTTGATTTACAAAAAAACACTATTTTTAATTTTTTTTATTTTTTGATATGTTTTAGAGGACATAAAATGCCAACTTTTCAGAAATTTCCAGGTTGTGCAAAAATCATTGACCGAGTTATGAATTTTTAATCAATACTGATTTTTCAAAAAATCGAAATTTTGGTCGTAAAATTTTTCAACTTCATTTTCGATGTAAAATTAAATTTGCAATCAAAAGTACTTTAGTGAAATTTTGATAAAGTGCACCGTTTTCAAGTTATAGCCATATTTAAGTGACTTTTTGAAAATAGTCGCAGTTTTCATTTTTAAAATTAGTGCACATGTTTGCCCAGTTTTGAAAAAATATTTTTGAAAAGCTGAGAAAATTCTCTATATTTTGCTTATTCGGACTTTGTTGATACGACCTTTAGTTGCTGAGATATTGCAATGCAAAGGTTTAAAAACAGGAAAATTGATGATTTCTAAGTCTCACCCAAACAACCCACCATTTTCTATCGTCAATATCTTAGCAACTAATGGTCCGATTTTCAATGTTAATATATGAAACATTTGTGAAATTTTCCGATCTTTTCGAAAAAATATTTTCAAAATTTTCAAATCAAGACTAACATTTCAAAAGGCCAAACATTCAATATTACGCCCTTTTAAAATGTTAGTCTTGATTTGAAAATTTTGAAAATATTTTTTCGAAAAGATCGGAAAATTTCACAATTGTTTCATATATTAACATTGAAAATCGGACCATTAGTTGCTGAGATATTGACGATAGAAAATGGTGGGTTGTTTGGGTGAAACTTAGAAAACATCAATTTTCCTGTTTTTAAACCTTTGCATTGCAATATCTCAGCAACTAAAGGTCGTATCAACAAAGTCCGAATAAGCAAAATATAGAGAATTTTCTCAGCTTTTCAAAAATATTTTTCAAAACTGGGCAAACATGTGCACTAATTTAAAAATAAAAACTGCGACTATTTTCAAAAAGTCACTTAAATATGGCTATAACTTGAAAACGGTGCACTTTATCAAAATTTCACTAAAGTACTTTTTGATTGCAAATTTGATTTTACATCGAAATATGAAGTTGAAAAATTTTACGACCAAAATTTCGATTTTTTGAAAAAATCAGTATTGATTAAAAAATTCATAACTCGGTCAATGATTTTTTGCACAACCTGGAAATTTCTGAAAAGTTGGCACTTGATGTCTCCCAAAACATATCAAAAAATAAAAAAAATTAAAAATAGTGTTTTTTTGTAAATCAAGTTTTAGTGATAAAAAGTTAAATAAAAAAATCACCAAATTTTTTTTACCGTGTATTATTTTTTTCCAGTGTAGTCCGTATCCATACCTACAACTTTGCCGAAGACACCAAATCGATCAAAAATTCCTTCAAAAGATACAGATTTTGAATTTTCATACATCATTTTTGTATGGACAGCTGCCAAATTTGTATGGAAAATTATATGGACAAACTAATGATGCAAAATGGCTTCTTTGGGCATACCGAAGGCACCAAAAAAGTTTCAGTCGGATTAAAAAATACAAAAATTAAAATTGAAGAAAAAAGACCGATTTCGTAGAGAATTGCTCTAAAGTAAATACAAATTTGATTTAGCTCCTTTTTTACAAAATGTTAAATATTTCCCGAAAATAATTTTTTTTTTTCAAAAAAAAAATTACTTTTCAACCAGATTTTGTACAATTAAAAACTATGGCTCATAATAAGTATTTTTGAGTCCCCTAAAACACATAAAAAATTTAAAAAATACGTATTTTTGGAATCTAACTTTTAGTAAATAAAAGGTAAAAGGGATTTTTTTCGGAGTGGAACTTCTGTTTTCTTATTAGTCCTCCTAATCATAATCTGCCCAAGATACAGAATTTCAAACTGCCTAAAGGGATAAACTTTAAAGTTGTTTGTTAAGTATTATTTAAATCTTGTATATTATTTTAAGTGCCCAAAATTTCGATTTTCGAAAAGTTTTAAAAAATTAAAGTATTCTTGTTTATCAAAAATCAGTATTTGAACTACACAATATTGACAGTCCAGACTTGATTATCCGAAGCCTCGATTATTGGAAGCCTCATTTTTCCGAAGTTTCGATTGTCCGAAGGTTTGTATGGTACTTCGGAAAATCGAATCATCAAAATCGAATCGTTTTTTTTTACTTTGAACGACATATTCGAGTTCTGCGACACCATTTTAGTCAAATTTGAATAATTGATTGCTGGTTAAATCAAAAAGTGGTTTTTTATAATATTCCATCATCGCCATTTTTGCCACCATCTTGGATTCTAAATCACTTATGAGTAGAACTGGGACTTCGGATATCCGGATATTTTGCAGCAATAATAATTCTATTAGAAAATGAACAAACATACACAAGCTTAAAGATGAAACAAAATAATTTTTCAGGTTTTCAAAAGACCTTTAGTTCTGTATCACATGATTATAAGATAAATTTTTATTCTTAAATCTATTAAATATTTTTATCCAAATAATTTTCAGTTCTGATACGATTTTCGAACATCTCTTTTGATTTGGTTTGATTGAAAAGATGATATCTGATTTTATATAGAAAACGTTAATTATCCGGATATCCGAAGTCCCAGCTCTACTTATGAGTAGTTTGGGGATTATACTTTAGCTCAACAATTAATAAGAAAAGTGAAATTTTACCAAGGCCTTCGGATTCTACACTTCTGGGTCTGGCCTGTATTGAAAGCCAATACGTAGAAATCGCAAATTAATTTTGAATGAAATTGTGTTTATATAAAACAAAAAACGGCTTAATCATTGTTTAACAGTTCAAAAAAAAAAATCTGATTTACCTGAATTGATCTCTACTGATAATAACACTCAGTCACCCCTCGTACGATCGCGATGTCCACCGACTCAACTTTTCCCGAATCCATTCTCCGGCCGCAGGTCATATGAGCAGCGAACAGTTCCGGCAACCAGGTCCCGAACTAATCCACCTTGCAGGTATCCGCAGTCCAACTCCTTTCCCTGCGGCGGGAGATACCAATACCCGATTCCTCGCCGGATTGTCCGCTCGCGGGGGGGTGTTTTCCGTTTTTTTATTTCTAGGTTGCCCCGGGTGCGCGGCGCACGCTAACAACCATAAACACACTCGAGCAATTTTCCCTAACAACATTCACCGAATTGCTAGGGACGAGCTTTTTTTTTGTTGTATTTCGTGCCCTATGAACTCTCTAGGAGTTGTTTATGTCTAACCTCAATAGAGCGCGGCGCATACATTTGGGGAGCTGCTGGCTGTGTTATGTGGCTCGGACTCGACAGAAGCAGAGGTGTCCTGGGAGAGCGAACGAGCGAGGGTTCAGCAGTCCACGACGGCACGACAACCCGAACGAACGAAACCGCGCCGCGGAAAGTTTTGCCAATTTCTTCATCGTCGTCGTCGACGTCGTCGTTTGGCGAAAGCTGCTGTGAGTGAGTGCGCGCCTGGAAGGTAGGCAGCAAGCAAAAGTGCGTTCCAAGTTGGGATTCAACGGGGGTTTGCGAAATGACCCACTTCCGGACCGCGGCAAGTGACCACGTGCTCGAGAAACGTGACCACTGGGGATTGGCGTGGTGGTGCTGGTAGTTTGTGTGTGTGGGATAATAATAGGAACAAGAAAAAAGTTTGTCCAGTTATGAAACTTCATTGATTGTTCGGAGCAATGGGTTCATGAACAGGTTCATCGTTTTGCACATAGAAGGTGGAACGCAAGGGGGAAACGAGTGGGTGGGTTGGGAAGGTGAGAGGTGAGGGGAGGAAGATTCGAAATAGCAGTCGCACCACAACTACCACCAGCAGAGGCAGGGGGCAGAACGCCACGGAACTAAACACAAATAAAGCCAAAAGCACCAAGACACGAAGAAGAAGCAAACGATTGCACAAAATTCCAATGAGTACATCCAAACTTCGGGGGAAATCGGCAATACACATCAATGATAGCGTAATCGGTGCTAGCAGCAGCAATACCAACAATTCGCACAACACGTTGCTCAAAATTGAATCCGTTGTGCCAAAACTGACCGCTCGCGTCACCAACACCACCAACCAAAGCCACTCGAACAAGCTCAAAACGTTTCATCGATCGCACAGTACGCTGAGTACGTCTTACCTGCGGAAAGTCAGTGAAAAGCGGGTATTTGTACCACGTGAAGCGATCGGCGAATCACGGAAGGACCAATCCAGCCCTACCGACCAACAAGCCGACGGTTCCGTCCAGGTCCAAAATGGCGTCACCACGATAAAGCGCTCGGACAAGGATCGCGAAAAACACCCAGATCGCGTGAACCTCGATCGCAAAGGACTCAGCTCGATACCGATCATCGACGATGAGCCTAACCTGCGACTGCTGTCGCTTCAGCACAACCTCATCAACGCCTTCCACATACCAGCGGAAACCGACACCAACAACAACAATGAAACCTGCAAGCAAGCACCGCCACCACCATCCCCGACGAACCAAACACCCCAGAAGGCAACACAACAACCACCACCTGCTCCAGTCAACGGAACCTCAAGCCCGCCGTCCGTCAAGGACGGTCAAGCACCGACAGCCGCACCGATCAACTTCACGGCCAGTCGCCACGCGAAGCAGTTCCTCCGGCAAAAGTCCACCTCCCGGAGTCAGCTGTACATGAACAACAACAGCATCAACTACCTAGCCAGCAAAGTTACCCTGGGCGCCAAACCGCCCCTCAACGGCTTGATCACCACCAACGGCCAGCCTCCCAGTGCCACAAGTCCAACCAACACGTTCCTCCAGAAACCGGCCTCGATCCTGATCAGCACCCAGCAGCGCAACCTGCTCAAAAAGTCCAACAGCTTCATCAGCAATGCAACGCTCTTCCCGTCGCCACCGACCCAGCAACCCTCGGCCAACGTCATGAAGCTGAAAAACAAGCTTCTGCTAACGCCCTCGTTCAGCATCGACAACCTGAACATCGTCAACGAATCCAGCAACGAACAACAACCACCCACCAACGGCACCAACAGCAACAACAACAGCGGCAAGACCACCCCGACCAACGGGATCAACCACCAGCAGCAGTACGTGAACCCCCAAACCCACATCTCCCCAATCCTGTCCGCAGCCGAACCACGCTACAACCTCCAAAACCTGGTATTCCTAGACCTCTACGACAACCAAATCGAAAGAGTCTCCTGCCTCGACGGACTGCGCTGTCTCACCGTTCTACTCCTCGGTAAAAACCGCATCGTCGACATCAGCGGACTCGTGTCCCTCCGACAAACGCTGCGAGTGCTCGACCTGCACGGCAACAAAATCAGCAACATCACGTCCAAAATAAACCAACTGCAAGAGCTCAAATCGCTCAACCTCGCCGGCAACCAGCTGCGTCAAATCAACGTCCACGACTTCAACGGCCTGGTGAACCTCAAGGAGCTGAACCTCAAACGGAACCGCATCAAAAAGATCCACGGCTTCGACGATCTGCGCTGCCTCGAGCGGCTCTGGCTCTGCCACAACGATCTCCAGTGCGTCGAAGACATGTCGGCGATCGCGAAAGCCATCAACCTCAAAGAGGTCACCATCGAAAACAACCCCGTCTCGCTAGCGGGTGACTGCGTTTCGTTTCTGGTCAGCTATTTACCCGGCTTGGTTTCGCTTAGCCAGATGCAGATAACTGAGCAGGTTCGACGCGCGGCCTCTGCCTGGCGCAAGAACAAAGAACTGTCCGACCTCAACTACACGAACCTCTCCACCGACGTGTGTCAAAGCATCCGGCGGGAGGAGATCATCTCAAACGCACGAACCAACTGGGAGCTGCTCCGCTCGCAGCAATCGACTGCCTGCCGCAACGTACAACGCATCACCAACGGAAACCACGCAACTCTAGCGAAAGACGTCGATGTTGACCTGTCCAGCAATCTGGCCGATCTGAACCGAACCACCAAAGCCAAGAAACAACCCCCGAACGGCACAACCCCAGCCGCCACCAACCAACGAAACTCGCGTGCAGTGACCAAGAAACCCCCGGCCCGAAAGCTCGTGCGATCGTCATCCCAAGACAACTCCGGATCACAACTGTCCGAACAGGGTGGTGAGGATTACTTTCGATTGCCACCAATTTTGGCGCCATTCCTTGAGCAGAATCCGCCTACTGTTGCCTCGACTAGCAAAATAGACTCGTCCGAGTCCAGCACCGGACAGCACGCGGACTCGAGCGTGTCCAGTGCGCTTAGCTCCGACAACGAGGAACTGCTGCACGTAAAGGATCTGGACAAGGAGTCCGACAAGCAGGACTCACCAACGATAGAGCGGGCTCCAACACCGATCAAAGCTTTCGATTCACCCACACCCAAAGAAGTGCCCGAAGAGGACAAGAAGCCAGACTTGGAACCCGCAGCTAACACCAACGCTCAAGACGAGCTGAACAACGACAAAGGCTCGACACTGTCCACACTATCGGCAAAGACCACTTCCGATTCGCTGCTCACAACATCCTCAAACTCGGACGCCGACAGCAATCGAGCAGCGTTCGGTCAAAAGCCGAAGCCACTACAATCCAGCAGCAAACGGTACGGTATAGGAACGCTCGTACGGACAAACACCTTTCGCAACAACACCGTCGCGAGCAGCACCAGCAGCCTAGCGAACACGTCAAATCTCGCTAATCCAACTGCGCTCAACTCGACGTCCTCGAACTCCGGGTCCGGTTTGTCCGGTAGCAATGCCACAATCAGCAGCACCATACAGATACCCAAAAGCAAGGTAACGGACCGAGAACGCGAGCAGGGTGGCGATTACCTTATCGAGATTTGCGGCCGCTACCTGAACGTGTACGGGATGGGAGCGCTTCGCTTCATCGACAAGCAGTGGAACATGTCGAAAGCGGCCGACGTGCACACGGTCAAGTTCAGCTACATCAACTTCAACAACATTACGGCGATCCTGTGCCGGATCAAGGTCCGCTTCGTCAACGCGGAGAACTTTATCTTTCGCGAAACGAACATCACCTGTCTGGGTCAGATCAACGCCCTTGCCGAGAGTCAAGGTATCGCCTCGTTGACCATCGACCCGGAGGGGAACCCGATCGCGACCAAACCCTGGCGTAACTACGCCATCTATCGCCTCTCGCACTGGGGTCTCAAGCAGATCAACGGGATCGAGATCACCGAGGAGGAGGTACGAACCGCCGAAAACATGTACGCCGGCTTGTCCGACCTGGTGCTGTGGTCCCTGCCCGAGGGTCTTCTGCAACCGTTGCTCCAGCGATTGCGGCTCGAGGAAACGGCCCACGCCACCAAGATGACCGCCAAAGAGTGGCTGATGGCGGCCGATTCCTCGCTCAAGAACATTGTCGGTAAGGAAGCTCTCCAGTGGAAGAAGCACAGCACCACGCAGGACGACGCGATCATGCGTACCAAGGGCAAGGCCTACTTTGCCCGGATGCTGGACAACACCTGCAACGCCGTGGACAAGCTCCAGCAGCTGGAGAACATGTGGAACACGATGCTCATGGAGATGATCCGGAACACGCTGATCGATTACTCGCAGATTGACGTGTACGTGCGGAACATGCTGCTCGAGCTGATGAAATGATGCACTGCCGCTGGAACAGCGTAAGTACTAGGCACCTGGCTTATTTTTGCGGGTAGCAAGGTGCGTGTGGAGCGGGGTTTCGTCACATTTGAGGGCCAGTACGGACCTCCCGAGATATGAGGCTTACATAAAGCTTAACGAGACATTCCAGAGAATTACGGAAAATAGAGATGAGTAATTCTTTAGATTGTCACACATTTTTTGGCAATTTTTATTTTGCATATTTTGATTTGGATAAAACATATTTATGGGGACGACTTCCATCATTGCCCTAATGTTTCGTTCAAAATCGAAAAATGTAGGTTATAATTAGGACCTTTCACAAAAAAAACCCAGAATTTTCGAGTTTTGTTAAAATATTTTAGGCGAATAAAAAATCAACCCACAATTAGCAAATAGTAGTTTATGCAACAAGTTGCAAAAAAAGGATTTTTTCAGCACGAGTCGTACATTTATCCAACGAGGTTCACCGAGTTGGATAAATACGAAGAGTTCTGAAAAAAAACAAGTTTTGCAACGAGTTCCATACAACATTTTTTGCAATTCCAAAAAACACACACTGAGTGAAATTTTATGTCAAATTTTCATGTATTTTGTCAATAAATCGTTTAAATCAAAAAAATGTTGAAAAGTGTAACTTTTCGAAACAAGTGCTAAAAAGTTCAACTTTTCAGCACCCATTTGAGTGCTGAAAAGTAGAACTTTTCAGCATTTATTTTGAAAAGTGTTGCTATTCGATACTGTTATTTTTGGTACAGAAAAGTAGGCTATTTCGTCGTTCAAGAATGACAGGAAAAGTAAGTAGTTTCACGACAGAATTGCAAAAACTTACTTTTCATTGTTTTCCAATCTTTGGAAGGCATTTCTCAATCACCAAAGGTCGGATCAAAACTGTCCAATATCGAAAATTGTAAAGAATTTTTCGATTGTTTTGAAATTAATATTTGTCAGGTTTTAATAAATATGGAAATTAATTTCTATAACTAAGCAAATCTCAACGGAACCGGTCTTTTTTCTTCAATTTTAATTTTTGTATTTTTTAATCCGGCTGAAACTTTTTTGGTGCCTTCGGTATGCCAAAAAGAAGCCATTTTGCATCATTAGTTTGTCCATATAATTTTCCATACAAATTTGGCAGCTGTCCATACAAAAATGATGTATGAAAATTCAAAAATCTGTATCTTTTGAAGGAATTTTTGCTGAATCTTTGCAATTGTACACGGTAAAAAAATGGTGATTTTTTATTTAACTTTTTGTCACTAAAACTTGATTTGCAAAAAAACACTATTTTTATTTTTTTTTTATTTTTTGGTATGTTTTAGGAGACATAAAATGCCAACTATTCAGAAATTTCCAGGTTGTGCAAAAAATCTTTGACCAAGTTATGAATTTTCGAATCGATACTGATTTTTTCAAAAAATCGAAATATTGGTCGCAAAAATTTTTCAACTTCATTTTTTTATGTAATTCAAATTCGCAATCAAAAAGTTCTTTAGTTTTCAAGTTAAATCCATTTTTAGGTGACTAAATTTGGGCTCCCTGAACACGCTGCAATCGATACAATTGAATTTCAGTGAATTCCATTTAGATAAATAAAATTGAACATTTGGGTATAAATTCGTTGGGATCATCTTAAGGTCGTAGATTTTGTCATTCACTTTTGGATTTATGAATGGATACAGAGCCCAGAAACAGTAAATTCTAATGAAAAATAAATCACGATATGTAAAATGCTATTACAAACAACATGTACAAAACCAATCTTTGATTGATGCATTCTGAATCAAGATTTGAATGATTTTTAAAATCAAACATGGCCGCCAAATAGTCGGCCTAGAACGGGGGGATGGCAACCCTATTCCGACCAAAGCAAACTGACAACAGTCGACATTAGCACGGTTATCAAATGAGAGCCCACAACAATAGCACTAACTGTCAAATGGTAGCCCATAACAAATGATTGTTTGGGCTTTTGATTTTCAAATTTCCCGCAATTCAAACGAAGGAGCGGTCGTGGCTGAATGGTTACGATGTTCGCTTTATAAGCGAATGGTTCTGGGTTCGATACCCATCTGCTCCCAACGAGAAAGTTCTGGACTCATTGAATTTGGAATTAATGAAAAACTTCAAGCTCACGGCGGGGTTCGATCCCCTGTCCTTAGGATTGATTAGCAAAATGCTTTCCACTTAACCGTGGAGCATTGGTAGCTTGAGGAGGAATCAGACTCTGGTATCGAGAAATTAAAAGTGAGAGTGTGTGCAACATGGAGTTAAACTTTCTGTGCAGTTGCTGTGAAGGTTCCCATGGCACTTCGAAAAGTTTAACTCCATGTTGCACGCACACACTCTCACTTTTAATTTCTCGATAGTTGAATCCAAGAATCGGACTTAGAATCGCATTGAATGCAAGTTGAACATCAGAACTCAAACAAGATTGCATGCAAGATTTGCAAGCGCAGTTGAAATTGAATCTAAAAAAAGCTTGGGCGACTGATAGAATTCATCCAATAAGAGATGAGAAGAATTGAAAGCATTCCCATTAGAAATGAGAACACATAAAGAATTCGAACAACAATGCCAAAGGTCGTTACCACTCGCCTAGGGTGGCTCCTCAGACCATTCACCTTCCCAAAAACCGTCCAACTCCAAGCGAAACTTACTTGAGGATACCGTGGAGATTTTCCCTTAATACTCTTAAAAAAGTGGAGCATCAACACTTCCCGTCTTCCAATTCCCTTTCCTTGTCCCTGGTGCGCGGTGGAGATGGGAGCGGCCGGCAATGGACGGCTGCCATGGTGGTGAGAATCTGGTTCAGGTGGAATTGATTCTATTCCCAATTATCGATTCCTAGGCAACTTGGGCTTAGACAATCATCACATCACATGGCGAAAATCCAGTCTGCAATCCGCTAAAATCACCGTCTCCTAGCGAAGCGAAGCGAAATTTCCCGCAATTCAAACGATAAATATCTGAAAAACACGTGAATTGTGTTGCTGATGGTGAATTCTATCATATCCTTAGAGATTCCATCCCAATATTGGCTGAAAATTCATATCGAAAAAAGTGATTTTTCTGTTTACCTTTTTTTGCTTTTTTTCTTTGGGTCGATCAAACAGTGCACCCGTACACTAAGAATCGGCATTACACATTTTTCAGTTTGGTTTTACACATTTGCATGGTACTTTTGAGTTTAACCAGGATAACACACTTCGTTTTACCAAAGTAATATGTATAACACTGATTCTTAGTGTTTGTTATCTGAACTTCCAAGATGGTGGCTTTTTCGCTACCCCCTGGCCTAGAATGTTACCATTCAGAGCCTTAAGCAATCATGTGCATCCCATTATTTTTGCTACAGTTAAACCTCGCATAGCGCGCAGGCGTTACACTTTGTATTTCTTCGATTACTCTAGTACCTCCACACATAAACGTGGGTGCGCATGGTTGCTTGAGATAATTCCATGGAATTTATATCCAAAATTTATAATTTTATTGATTAGCAGAAAATTCACAAAACAAACAATTCTGTCGATTGAGCGTGTTCAAGGAGCCCACATCTATCATACCTAGATGAAACTGAAACGTTTTTTCAACTTCAAAAATGTCGAGTTGTGTTATCCGAAGTCCCTTACAAACCTTCAGCTAATTGAACTTTGGATAATTTAAAATACTCCAATCTGATGGATTAATTGAAATAAAGTTTGAAAATTGTGTTCACGAAAATTTCAAAATATTCAAATCATATTTAGGAATAAAAAACTACGTTTTTGATTGCGAAAACAAATTTTTGCTTCAAATTTTATAATGAAGGTTCGCTAAAACGAATTGAGCCTTGCAAAAAAAATCGTTAAAAGAGTGTTTCAAAATAGAAACAAAAAAAAAGCTGTACAAAAGTAGGGCCATCAGGGTGTAATATGGTTGTATGGATAAAATAAAGTTGTCCAAGTAGTTATACTTTACGTTTGAAAGGGTCTTTAAAATAGATAATCGTCATAATTTCACAGCTCATACCAAAATATACTTTGTTTAGTAATACAGTAGTTGTTCGGTAACTGGGCTGCTTTTTAACTGGGCGCTCGAAAACTGGGCCGTAGCCCAAGTAAAAAGCAGACAAACGTCAAAAAACCAAAACAAACCAAAATGACCGAGTGGTTAATGGATGCAAAAATCATATTCAATAAATAAAAAAAAAACATGTTTCAAACTTTTGTTTAATTTCAAGTTACAATTAAAGAAATATGAAAAGTAAGAATTGTAAATAAATTTGAATAACTTTTATTTTTATATTTCATCTGGAAAATATTATTCATCGGTGGTCCCCTCGTTATTTTTTGTTCAGCCCAGTTAACGAGCAACATTCGGTGACTGGGCTACGTTCTCAGCCTAGTTACCGAACAACTACTGTATTTTTATTAAAAACATCAGAAATTTTCACATAATCTTTCATTTTTCATCGTCGGTTAAAATTACAGGCTGATTACGTAGCATGGTGCATATCGATGAAATATTAGTTTATGCAACAATTTGCTAAATAAAAACGTTACTTAATCCACCATTAGGTGATTGGTGCCTTCCTCTCATTTATAGTGATTCCAACCCCCCTAAAGTGTCCACATGTTTATGGATCTACCCTTACGTTCGCAGCACCTAAGAGGTCCTAATAAAAATAAGTGATGAGTAAAAAACAGACTACCTACAGACTTTTTGTCAAGACTGTACAGACACCGCCTTTGAGGAAAATGGCATCCCTCTGCCCGCATTTTTGTGGCGACCATTTGAGGTTATGTAAATTCAGACCATTTTTTAAACTGCTTGTAATTTAAGATAGGTAAGTCAGATCTTGAAAATTCTTAATCCACAAGTAAGGTCTTCTCATATGCTTTATAAAAACGTATAACATGTGAGGGTTTCATGAAAAAAACACCCTTTTTACCATAATTTTAATTTAATATGAAACAGTTTTTTTAACATAACTTTTAAATACATGATAAAACTGCATGAATTTAAATAGCAACTTAGGGGACGTTAAGACGGATCGATTAAAACCATTCCGGCCAAAATCGGCTCAGCCAGTGACGAGATATTCCAGTGACATTGATTCGGTACACATGTCTACATACAGCCAAACACACAGACATTTGCTCAGCTGGTGATTCTGAGTCGATATGTACAAATGAAGGTAGGTCTAGGAGGTCTAATTAAAAAGTTCATTTTCCGAGTGATTTTATAGCCTTTCCTCAGTAAGGTGAGGAAGGCAAAAATGTTTCTTAATCCACCATTAGGTGGTTGGAGCCTTCCTCATATTTACAAAGTAATAATGAAAATAAGTTTATGAAAAAATATATACCTGATACAGACTTTTCCAGAAAACATGCAGACTCTCATTTAAAGCAATGTGGCAACCGGGCGTTTCTCATCTGGCACGACTCACGCACGTAAACAAAAAGACCCAGCCTTTTGAGGTTATGCAAAAAATCACCCTTTTTTTGTAGATACAAATATCTTTTTCTTAGCATAACTTTTTAAATACTTTACTAAACAGTATAAATTTTAATAGGGTCTTATGGGACCCCAGAACGAATCGAATGAGGCTGACCCGGCCAAAATCGGTTCAGCCAGTTCTGAGAAAATCGTGTGGACAAAAATCATGTCTACACACATCCCCACAGACATTTGTTCAGAATTTGATTCTGAGTCGATATGTATACGCGAAGGTATATTTAGGAAGTTCAATTTTCGAGTGATTTTATAGCCTTGCCTCAGTGAGGGGAGGAAGGCAGCGACATTTTTTGCAATTCCAAAAAAACACTCTTTGAATGGAATTATAAGTCAAATGTTCATGTATTTTGTCAATTATCGTTTAATATTTTTTTTAAAGTATTACTATTTAAAATATCCATTTAGTACTGAAAAGTAGAGGTTTTCAGCATTTCTTTTGAAAAGTGTAACTATCAGAGCTGAAAATGTCAGGGGTCCTGACGCGAAAATCGGCGACGCATACACGATTTTTTCAGATCCATTCACTGAACCGCAAAACCGTGACATAAACAAACCCGACTCAGTCGTGAGTGCCCTAGCTCACTGAGCAGCTGTAATGCGAAGCAGTAGTCGACCAACGGGACCATCCACAAACCACGTGGACACTTTTTTGGAAATCTCAAGCCCCCCCCCCTCGTGGACAATTGTCCATACAAAAAAATCTTTTTGTATGGATCGTGGACAATCGCCATACCCCCTAAAGTGTCCACGTGGTTTATGGATGGTCCCAACGCTCATTCGACGTTGCACGCACACACATAAAGAAACAAGTTTTTACACAAAAAGTTGGTATTTATGCGTGGAAATGTAATTTTGAATATAAGTTATGGTTGTTTTAAGTGTTTTGCACAGTTTAGAACCATTCAATTGTTTAAAAATAGTCAAAATAGTGTTTAGAGAGGATTTTACGAGTCAGTCATACGAAACGAATTGAGTGAGTGTAGTTCATTTTTTTCACGTCTCTCATTCTCCAGCAGCCGACCGGCACGAGTCAGGCGGCAGTGATTGAACGGACACAGTAGGCTTACAGTCAGATGCTAGCAGTGAACTGACATTTTGGTTTGCTTCATATGTACGCTGGGTTGGAAACATTTTGCAGGCCTGGTAACTATAGAGTTATCTAAGCCCACTCTCACGCACACTAGCACGCCATTTGTTTTGCTAGGCGGTACAAAATTTAACCTCACTTTTTTTTGTGTACGTACACGCAATACATGCGCACGTAGATAACTCTATTCATTTCTGTTATTTTTAGTACAGAAAAGTAGGCCTTTTCGTCGCTCGAGCATGACAGGAAAAGTAGTTCACGATGGAATTGCAAAAATGTTTTTTTCTGTCCCAATCTTGTTTACTTACTGTTCTGGATTTAGAACCCAAACGTTCATGTCATTTTCCATGTTTTCTGGAACTCTGTTCATCACACGACAAAAGCGCACCGGAGATGTGGGAAAGGCGACGTAACTGGACGCTCCGATTAACACATGAAATGAACGCCAACGAGATCTGACCGTCCTACAATCTGCATTTCACCCCTCTCGAAACAACAATTATTTTAGTTCGACGCTAAATAACTGAACAACTAAACTGTTCGGGGTGGCTAACTTGAATCATCTTAGTATCAGAAATATTTTCCAAATTCGAAATATCCACTTACCTTATTCTTTAAATGAGTAAATTTCAGATACCGATAGTAAAATTGACGTAGTTTATCAATTGAAAAATGTCCAAAAGTCATAGCTGAAGCTCATAACGTGACAAAACCCTGCCCCAAAGTTTCCTGTAACAAGTCCAAATAACCGCTCTCCTCTGCCCTTTTCCAGTAGTCTTTCCAGCACAACTGCCACCCCATCAACCGCGACAACGACAACGACCAAAAGGGTACTGATACTGAGACGGCTCAAGCAGCGTTTCGATAAAAGTTAGCCTGTGTTCAACCAATTGTTATCTCTTTAAAAACGGACAACACTCTTCCTATACGATCGATCGATCGTCTTTTCACCAGATTAGAAACGTACGCGTCATTGTAGTGCAATAAACTAGCCGGATTTTCAGTAGTGCAAGCTAGATTTAGCAGCAGCGAACACACACACTCCCTCTCTTTACTCTCAACAAACCCATGTACAAAGACAACAACCTTGAAATTAGAGACCAACCAATAAAGAGTAATACTTATCGCAGTGCTGGTTTGAGGAATGCTGATAGAATTGAAAGATTTTTCTCAGATTTGGAGTTGGTACTTACCGAAGGTCATCGATGGTAAGGGCTTCCATTTCTCCACACATTTCTACTGAACCACTTTTCACTTTTTGGCTTTCGGAAGAATCAACTCTCACTTGTGTAAACTTTTCACAAACAATCAACTGTTAGATTCACTATTGCTGCACCGATTGCTTCTGCTTTTTCTTCTTCTTTTTGTCCTTTTTACTGGCCAGCAGTTTGCCCTCGCCCTCGAGCTGTCGTTTGTCTTCCTTGGACAGCTGCTCCAGCGTTATGCTCAGAATCGCATCACAGCCGGGATAGAGCACAAAGTCGGTGGCGCGCACCTTTCGCAGCCCAATGTAGCCGAGCACGTCGTCCTGCTGGAATGCCAGCTCGCGCGAACGCTCGTGAGTCAGCTGGTTGAGCTCTCTGGTTGGAATCTTGAGCACGCAGCACTCGAACCCGTTGACCTGAAATTACAGTTTTTAAAACCAAAAATTTCAAACAGTTCCCCCCCACAATCATCTCACCTTGAACGTCAAATCCAGCCCGTACTCGTCGTCCACGACGGGCCACCGCTGCTCAAACACGCCCCGATCCCACCGAATCTCCCCGCACTCCCCGTTGATCCGCCCCGGAAGCGCCACAAACCGCTGCCACAGCTCGGAGGCAAAGTGCGGTGCCATCGGGGCCAACATCACGATCTGGGCGGCGATGGCGCGCTCGTAGTGCGCCCCGTACGTGACCACCTCGGGTGGGGCCCTCCGGATGGCGTTGGTGAGGCCCTGCATCTTGGAGATACCCACGCTCAGCTGGTGCGAGTGGCGGTAGTTGAAGGTGGCGCCCGCGGTGAAGTAATTGCGCGCGTCCCACAGTTTGAGGTCTGCCGCGCGGAATTCGGGGGAGTCCGGAGGGGACAGGGCGGATTCCGAGCGGAGCTTGTGGTAGTCGTGCATCGTCATCCAGATGCGCTTCTGCCAGTTCAGGATGCCGGGAAAGGCTGGAAAAGGAGGTGATGAAATTTAGTTAGGAATAAAAAAAAGTGTATAAAATTTGTCCATATTTTTTGTTTGTGTTTTTGATTATGGTATTTTTGAATTTTTTGGTATTTTTGGTATTTTTGGTATTTTTGGTATTTTTGTATTTTTTGTATTTTTTGTGTTTTTTGTATTCTTTGGTATTTTTTGTTTTTTTTTTTTTGTATTTTTGGTATTTTTTGTATTTTGGGTAGTTTTGGTTCTTGTGGTATTGTTGGTATTTTTGTTTTTTTGGTATTTTTGGTATTTTTTGTATTTTTTGTTTTTTTTTGTGTTTTTTGTAGTTTTGGTATTTTTGGTATTTTTGGTATTTTTGGTATTTTTGTATTTTTGTATTTTTGTATTTTTTGTATTTTTTGTATTTTTTGTATTTTTTGTATTTTTTTGTATTTTTTGTATTTTTTGTATTTTTTGTATTTTATGTATTCTTTGGTATTTTTTGTATTTTTGGTTTTTTTTTTTTTTTTTTGAATTTTGGGTAGTTTTGGTTCTTGTGGTATTGTTGGTATTTTGGTTTTTTTGGTATTTTTTTGTATTTTTGGTATTTTTGGTATTTTTTGTATTTTTGGTATTTTGGTATTTTTGTATTTTTGGTATTCTTGGTTTTGGTATTTTTGTATTTTTGTATTTTTGTATTTTTGTATTTTTGTATTTTTGTATTTTTGTATTTTTGTATTTTTGTATTTTTGTATCTTTTGTATTTTTGTATCTTTGGTATTTTTGTATCTTTTGTATTTTTGTATTTTTGTATTTTTGTATTTTTGTATTTTTGTATTTTTGTATTTTTGTATGTTTTGTATTTTTGTATTTTTGGTATTTTGGTATTTTTGGTTTTGTTTTTTTGTATTTTTTGTGTTTTTTGTATTTTTTGTATTTTTTATATCTTTTGTATTTTTTGTATTTTTTGTATTTTATGGATTTTTTTTTTGTATTTTAGGTATTTTTGGTTTTTTTTTTGTATTTTTTTTGTATGTTTTTGGTATTTTTGGTATTTTTGGTTCTTGTAGTTTTGTTGGTATTTTTGTTATTTTTTGTATTTTTGTTATTTTTGTTATTTTTGTTATTTTTGTTATTTTTGTTATTTTTGTTATTTTTGTTGTTTTTGTTATTTTTGTTATTTTTGTTATTTTTGTTATTTTTGTTATTTTTGTTATTTTTGTTATTTTTGTTATTTTTGTTATTTTTGTTATTTTTGTTATTTTTGTTATTTTTGTTATTTTTGTTATTTTTGTTATTTTTGTTATTTTTGTTATTTTTGTTATTTTTGTTATTTTTGTTATTTTTGACATTTTTGTTATTTTTGTTATTTTTGTTATTTTTGTTATTTTTGTTATTTTTGTTATTTTTGTTATTTTTGTTATTTTTTTTATTTTTGTTATTTTTGTTATTTTTGTCATTTTTGTTATTTTTGTTATTTTTGTTATTTTTGTTATTTTTGTTATTTTTGTTATTTTTGTTATTTTTGTTATTTTTGTTATTTTTGTTATTTTTGTTATTTTTGTTATTTTTGTTATTTTTGTTATTTTTGTTATTTTTGTTATTTTTGTTATTTTTGTTGTTTTTGTTATTTTTGTTATTTTTGTTATTTTTGTTATTTTTGTTATTTTTGTTATTTTTGTTATTTTTGTTATTTTTGTTATTTTTGTTATTTTTGTTATTTTTGTTATTTTTGTTATTTTTGTTATTTTTGTTATTTTTGTTATTTTTGTTATTTTTGTTATTTTTGTTATTTTTGTTATTTTTGTTATTTTTGACATTTTTGTTATTTTTGTTATTTTTGTTATTTTTGTTATTTTTGTTATTTTTGTTATTTTTGTTATTTTTGTTATTTTTGTTATTTTTGTTATTTTTGTTATTTTTGTTATTTTTGTTATTTTTTTATTTTTGTTATTTTTGTTATTTTTGTTATTTTTGTCATTTTTGTTATTTTTGTTATTTTTGTTATTTTTGTTATTTTTGTTATTTTTGTTATTTTTGTTGTTTTTGTTATTTTTGTTACTTTTGTTATTTTTGTTATTTTTGTTATTTTTGTTATTTTTGTTATTTTTGTTATTTTTGTTATTTTTGTTATTTTTGTTATTTTTGTTATTTTTGTTATTTTTGTTATTTTTGTTATTTTTGTTATTTTTGTTATTTTTGTTATTTTTGTTATTTTTGACATTTTTGTTATTTTTGTTATTTTTGTTATTTTTGTTATTTTTGTTATTTTTGTTATTTTTGTTATTTTTTTTTTTTTTTTTTTTATTTTTGTTATTTTTGTTATTTTTGTTATTTTTGTCATTTTTGTTATTTTGTTATTTTTGTTATTTTTGTTATTTTGTTATTTTTGTTATTTTTGTTATTTTTGTTATTTTTGTTATTTTTGTTATTTTTGTTATTTTTGTTATTTTTGTTATTTTTGTTATTTTTGTTGTTTTTGTTATTTTTGTTATTTTTGTTATTTTTGTTATTTTTGTTATTTTTGTTATTTTTGTTATTTTTGTTATTTTTGTTATTTTTGTTATTTTTGTTATTTTTGTTATTTTTGTTATTTTTGTTATTTTTGTTATTTTTGTTATTTTTGTTATTTTTGTTATTTTTGACATTTTTGTTATTTTTGTTATTTTTGTTATTTTTGTTATTTTTGTTATTTTTGTTATTTTTGACATTTTTGTTATTTTTGTTATTTTTGTTATTTTTTTTATTTTTGTTATTTTTGTTATTTTTGTTATTTTTGTCATTTTTGTTATTTTTGTTATTTTTGTTATTTTTGTTATTTTTGTTATTTTTGTTATTTTTGTTATTTTTGTTATTTTTGTTATTTTTGTTATTTTTGTTATTTTTGTTATTTTTGTTATTTTTGTTATTTTTGTTATTTTTGTTATTTTTGTTATTTTTGTTATTTTTGTTATTTTTGTTATTTTTGTTATTTTTGTTATTTTTGTTATTTTTGTTATTTTTGTTATTTTTGTTATTTTTGTTATTTTTGTTATTTTTGTTATTTTTGTTATTTTTGTTATTTTTGTTATTTTTGTTATTTTTGTTAATTTTGTTAATTTTGTTATTTTTGTTATTTTTTTTAATTTTTTTTTGTTATTTTTGTTATGTTTGTTTTTTTTTTTTTTGTTATTTTTGTTATTTTTGTTATTTTTGTTATTTTTGTTATTTTTGTTATTTTTGTTATTTTTGTTATTTTTGTTATTTTTATTATTTTTGGTATTTTTGGCATTTTTGTATTTTTGTATTTTTCTATATTTGTATTTTTGCATTTTTGTAAAATGGCAAAGAAAAAACATCTTAACTCACTTGCATCCGACCAGTTCCGGTGCGAGGTGGGCGCCACATCGGCCAGCATAATTAACCGCAGCGTGTCGCAGCCGTGCTTCTTCAGCACATCTAGCGGATCGACGCCGTTCAGCTTGGACTTGGACATCTTTTCCCATAGCGCCACCACCGGCGCTCCCGTCGCCCTCTCCACGGCTTTGTTCTTCTTCTCGTCCACCAGATCGACCTCGGCCGCCGGAATGTACTTGCCGCTGCCTTTAAGTCGAAACGAGCGCCCCATGACCATGCCTTGCACGAGTAGACGTTTGAACGGCTCGGATGAAGAGATGAGACCCTTGCTGTGCAGGTAGTGGTTCATGAAGCGCGCGTAGTACATGTGCAGGACGGCGTGCTCTTTCCCCCCGACGTAGAGATCTACCGGCATGAGACGGTGGGCGAGTTTGGGACTGAAGAGATCCTGTTCGTTTTTGGGGTCGAGGAAACGGAGAAAGTACCAGGAACTGTCGACGAAGGTGTCCATCGTGTCGGACTCGCGTTTCGCTTGCGGGGATTGGCATTTGGGGCAGGTCGTTGCGAGCCATTGGGCATTTTGAGCGAGAGGAATGCCAACGGAGTCGAGCGGGAGTTCGATTGGTAGTTGCGAGTCTGGAACGGGGACGGTTCCGCAGCTTGGGCAGTGGATGATTGGGATTGGCGTTCCCCAGAAGCGTTGTCGGGAGATGAGCCAGTCGCGGAGCTTCGAGCTAACCGGGTAGGCGCCAAGGTTGTGTTCTTTGACTAGTTGAAGAATGTTTTCGTTGGAGGAATCTTCAGCATTTGATACGTTTGTCGTAAGTTGGAAGGATTCGGCTAGCTGACGATCTTCTTCAACTGAAGCTACGCCCAAGTAGAAGTCGTTGCCTTCGGGGAATTTGACATTTTCTGTTACGATAACCGGAAGTGGTCTTCCTGAAATTGGATTCTCCAATGTGAGGAGCAATTTGCCTCCAGTAATCTTGGAACTATTCAGCAGATTCTCTGGACTTATCGCCACAAACAGCGCTTCCTTCAAATGCTTCGGATCTTGGCTCCAAATTGGAACCCTCCGGTCTTCACCAACAACCTTCAGCTCAAACGTGTACCCGTCGCAATCACCGATCCAATGTTTCTGCAACTTTATTATATCTTTCCAGTCTTCCAGCGTCGGATCGGACAGCCCATCAAGCAGCGATTTAGCAAATCGCGTCGTCTTGATGAACCACTGCCTCAGCACCTTCTTCTCCACTTTGGCCCCGGAACGCCAGGAGCACCCATTATCATCAACTTGCTCGTCCGCCAACACCGTCTCATCCACCGGATCCCAATTGACCAGCGCTTCCTTCTGGTAAGCCAGCCCATCCTCAAACAACATCAAAAACAGCTTCTGCGTCCACCGGTAATACTCCGGATCGCATGTCGCAAACTCGCGCCCCCAGTCGAAACTAAACTGCAACATCTCCAGCTGCTCCCTCATCTGGCCAATGTTCTGCTTGGTCCACCGATCCGCCGGAATCCGTCGCTGAATGGCCGCATTCTCCGCTGGCAATCCGAACGCGTCCCAACCCATCGGATGCAGCACGTTGAGCCCGTTCAACCGATAGAACCGTGCCATCGCGTCACTAATTGTGTACACACGCACGTGGCCCATGTGCAGATTCCCGGACGGGTACGGAAACATGGCCAGCACGTACCGCTTCGGGGCTTCGCTCGCCGGATCAAACCGGGCGTCGCCCAGATTTGAGCGCCACTTGCGCTCCATATCCAGCTTCATGGCGGACGTGAGGTCGCGGTCCTATTGCAAAAAGCAATCTAATTTAATTCGAAAAAATAACAAAAATTGATCGGCCTCACCGATAGATTCACGCCGGTTGCGGAGCTAAACTTCCGGAGCCATGTTGATCTGTTTCCGAGTGAATATCTGGCAAAAGATGGTCCTGAACCAGCTAATTTCAGTAACCTCATCGTTCAAACTTAAAGTTCACCACAATTTCTTTCAATCTAATAAAAAATCACAAGAAAAAACCAAAGCATTTTGCGTAAAACTCGACTGAAACCGCGTAAATTACACAACTTGAACCCGAACTGTCAGAAGACAGCGAGCAAAACAAAACGAATGTGCACATCAGCCCGCGGAACACTTAAGGTGAAACCAACACGGGAGCCATCTTTTCCGCCAAACCATCGGGAATCGGCGCCATTTGCGGTCTTTTGATGGTGATTTTGGTTTCACCTTAAGCGACGCCGGCCATCAGCTGACGAGTTTGATCGATTGTTTTGTAAACAAACCGGCGTTTTTGGCGCAGCAGGCGCAACCGGTGTTTGTTTACGTTTGGCCAGCCCTGCAGGAATCGATCAAAATGTACACGGCGAAAAATAAAGGTTAAAAAAAGCATGAAAATGATTTCTGTACAAATTCTTTAGTTATGCTTTGAGTAGAAAGTAGACAGATTCCATTTTCTTCTATGTGCTTTGAAAAAACAATTCTTTAATTCTTAAATTCTTAAATTCTTAAATTCTTAAATTCTTAAATTCTTAAATTCTTAAATTCTTAAATTCTTAAATTCTTAAATTCTTAAATTCTTAAATTCTTAAATTCTTAAATTCTTAAATTCTTAAATTCTTAAATTCTTAAATTCTTAAATTCTTAAATTCTTAAATTCTTAAATTCTTAAATTCTTAAATTCTTAAATTCTTAAATTCTTAAATTCTTAAATTCTTAAATTCTTAAATTCTTAAATTCTTAAATTCTTAAATTCTTAAATTCTTAAATTCTTAAATTCTTAAATTCTTAAATTCTTAAATTCTTAAATTCTTAAATTCTTAAATTCTTAAATTCTTAAATTCTTAAATTCTTAAATTCTTAAATTCTTAAATTCTTAAATTCTTAAATTCTTAAATTCTTAAATTCTTAAATTCTTAAATTCTTAAATTCTTAAATTCTTAAATTCTTAAATTCTTAAATTCTTAAATTCTTAAATTCTTAAATTCTTAAATTCTTAAATTCTTAAATTCTTAAGTTCTTTTCAAAATCAAAAATCATAATCAAATTATTAGCTCTGCATTGCCTTGGCGTTCTCAATTGCGATTTACAAATAATTTAATTTATTTTATTTTTTATTTAATTATTCTTAAATTTCAAAATTCTAGATTTTTTTAAAGGTCCTATAAGCTTGTAAGCTATTGTGGTATTCAAACTCCTTAAATTTATTTATTTGTTTAACTCTTAAAATCTTAAAATATAAAATTCTAAAGTTCTAAAATAAAAAAAAATATATGGTTCGATATTTCCAAATTATAAATATCTTAAATTATGGTGGAAACTTGGGTGGAAAGACCTAGAAATTATTATGCATAAATCTAATTTTTTTTTTAATTGTTCATTGAATTGATTTGCAACAGAAAAACAATATTAAATTTAAAATAACTGCTTAAAATAAAAAAATCTCAAAAAATGAAATTCAAAAACTCCAGAAATTAGAAAAAAATTAAAAAGATCGGTTATAAGGCTTTCTAGCCAGAAATTCACCAATACATTCAAAGTATGTTTACATTACAGCTAGACGATTGTTTGCATCAGGTTTCCTATCTCTTTCTAGCAAAAGTTTTTTGTCAGGCGACTTCTAGCTGGTTTTTTGACTAACCGCCCGATATGTCAGCCAACATACTTCGCAGGGCTGTGACAGCTCGAGCTCGATCATTGTTTGCATCAGGACACCGTGACGAGAAGTTCGTCATTTTTGGGTTAAATTATATTTTTTCACTGGGCCTAGAAAGCCTAATATTATGAAATTTTGAAACTCCAGAAATAAGAAAAAACTCAAGCTCAATTTAATTCTACAATGGAGCACTTCTATTCGAGCAGTTTTTGCTGTATTTCTACCACTCGAATCCGGTGCACTTTTGTTTAATTATATTTTTTTTTATTTTGAATGAGATTAAAAGAGTGAAACTTTTTTTTAAATTTCCAAAAGTTGCACCAATATTACAATATTTTACATTTTTTGGATGTAAAATAAATTTCATAAGTTGTTTAAAAAAAATACTGAAATTCTAGACTACAAAATTATTAAAATTTGAAAATTCAATGCAGAATAATTTAACAATGTTGAATCAATTTAACAATTGGGTCCCAAAATGAAGCTTAGATTGCTGATATTATTGTTTACAGCGATAAAGCTTATTTTTCTGAGTACAATGACCCTTTGTACGAGCACAAAGAGTTTAAAATGGATTTTTAAATCAATTTTGAAAAATTAACCTCGCGGTCCTTCTTGACAGAAAAGCTCCTACTTGACAGCTCGTTCCAAGGGGACCATAGTTGATCCATCGAAAAAATGTTGTCTTGTCAAAAAAAAATTTGCATTAAAATGAAAAAAAGTGATCAGAAACACTCTCCAGACATAAAAAACTTTAAAAAGTTTTGGTATTTGTTTAGCCTTGCTTGATCTTAGCTCTTAGTCTATGCTTTCGTTTGGTGAAATGAAAAAAAAATTAAATCTTGCCTCGATTTTTCTCACTGGGTTGTTTCACTTTCCGTTTTGTTCCTATTTGGATGTCGTGAAACATCAAAATCCATCTCCACACCAAAATAAATCGTATCAGAATCCCTCAACAACTGACAGTTGGCATGACAACTGACAAATTGCATCGAAATGTTCAAAACTCAAGCAGCCAAGTCAGTTTCTGTCCAGATTAAATTCTCTCGTAACAGTTAAATACCTACTACTAAAGCTAGAAATTGTTGTTTTGAACCCTTTATTCTTTGAGCCCTTTGCTTGTCAAATCGTTGTGCACAAACAAAAAAAAATTAAACCGAAGAATCTCCTCGAATCGTCGATTTCTAACCGGACCGGAATGCTGTGAAACAAAAATCAATTCTGGAAAATAACATAATTTTATTTTAGGTCATATCGAACAACACAGCCGAGAAACCCATGCATCTACCTGTTTCGTTTTCTGATACGCCAAGTCCTCCTCCACCAGCCGCACATAGTCTTGCAGATAGAGTGGAACCTGCTTCTGCCTGGAAGGACGAGCCTCCTGTCCGGATCGGGACAGGTCGGGTATAGCGCTTCGCCGGCCGCTGCCACCAGGTTGGAGTGGATATGCAGATGCATTTGGCCGCACGGCCTCTTCGGATTGCGGCGAATCGTTTGCTGTACTAGACCGAACGCCGTGTTCGGGGGATTCACCTCGCCACTTGTGCGCCCGCTTCGTCTGGGATACGTGTCTTTTAATGCGCAAGCCTTCGTCGTCCTCCAGGGTGAGGTTCCCGTTAGTTTGTTCAATGACCATGTATTTTGTTGAGCCGAATTTGCAGTCTCCCTTTGAGCGCGACTGTTTTTGGATTATCACTTTGTCACCGGGCTTGATGCTACACTCACGAGCTCCCCGCCGGGCATCTTCGCGTTCCTTTCCTTTCTGCTTTGCTTTCCGGTCCCTCTCGTCGATGGCCTCGTTGTCCAGTCGTATCTCCTTGCTCACCAGCAGAAGCAAATTTCGTCTAATTTTCCTCCCGGACATCATTTCCTCTGGAGGAACCTTGGTGATTGAGTGCGCGGAGGAATTGTGGGCTCTGACCGCGGCTTGAAGTTCCCTCTCAAAACCAGTTCCGCTCAGAACAGCAGAGGCCATGGCCTTGTTGACCAACTTCATGTAACACTCGGCCATCCCGTTTTGTCGAGGGAAAAGTGGTGTTGAGAAGACTGGCTCGATTCCTCGCTCCAAACAATAGTTTTTATACTCTTCTCCGTTAAACGGTGGCCCGTTGTCGGATTTGATCACTTTCGGGAAACCTTCCTTCTCGAAGATGTCGTCAAAGATGCGCTTGGTGTTTTCAAAATTAGTCGATTTAACTGGCCGGGCGTACACGAATCGCGACCGGTATTCCACCAACACCAGGATGTAAATTCCACCAAACCTGGCGTAGGGTCCGTTGAAGTCAACTGCCAGCATCTCCCATACCGATTTTGGAGCAAAGATTCGAATTAACGGCGTCGTCTTTTCAGGCATTCCATTCATCGTGCACGTTTGGCAGGACTTGACCCAATCCTCAGCATCCTTGGACATCCCAGGCCACCACACCCGTTCGCGGAGGATGCTCTTCAGCTTTGCAACGAGCGGGTGACCTTCGTGCGCCACGGTCAAGGCTTTGCGGCGGAGGGGTTCCGGCACCACGACACAGCCTAATTTGGCGACGATACCGTTTCTGACATAGAGATCGTTTTCAACAAGCTGAAACCTGCGGATTTCTTTCGGCCACACCCCGGACCTCAGGGCCCGTGATACGAGCGAAAGCTCGTGATCCCGCGCCGTAGCCTCCTGAACTTCTCGTTCGGTCAGAAATTTGGCGTCCACTGCATCGATCTTTGCGACCTCCCATGGGCTCTCAGCTTCATCGAACGGGTCGTCTACCCCGACGTAAAGTCGAGAAGACGGATCTGCAATATTGAACCTTCCCTCGACGTACTCCACGGTGATGCGATACGGACTAAGCCTCAAAGCCCAACCATCAGCCCTGGTCAGAGCTCGCTTGGAGTTCTCGCGCGTCCTGTTCAAAATGAATGCCACTCCTCGAGCATCAGTCCTAAGTGTGAAGTGTCTTCCCAGTAGATAGAATGAGAAGTACTCTACGGCCCAAACAGCAGCAAGTGCTTCCCACTGATTTTGAGCGTATCTCCTCTCCGTCGGATCTAACGCCTTTGAGGCAAACGATATTATACGAGGACTTCCAGACCGAGGTTCTTGGACCAAAACGGCGCCCAGCGCAGTTGGAGAAGCGTCGGCGTAGAGTACCGTTTTATCCGAATCCGAGAAATATCCCAAAGTGACTGTGCACTGAGAGATGCGCGACTTCGTTTTCTCGAAAGCATCGGATTGTCCTGGGCCCCATTTCCACGTTTTTGTCGAAGCTACTTCCCACAGCGGACCGGTCAGCCGCGCGAAATTTTGGATGTATGGACTGATGAACGATGCCAGCCCTAGGAAGCTCCGTAGCTCTGAAGCCGTTCTTGGCTGCCGGAACTTCTCAACGTGCTTGATTTTGTTCTCGTCCACGTGGAAACCGTGTTCATCCAATTCGTGTCCCAGGAACGTGATTCGGCGCTTATCAAACTCACACTTTCCCGGATTCAGCGTGAGGTTGTTGGCCTTCAGGACCGCCGTTACCTTAGCAACAGTTTCCCTTAGGTCTTCGAGTGTCGCACCAAATATTAAGATATCATCAATATAAATGATGACGTTCTTAATTCCCTTAAAGATCCGTACCATCTCCCGCTGAAAGATCTCAGGGGCAGCGTTCACTCCAAAGAGAAGCCGGCAGAAACGATACATTCCTTCCTCGCTCAGAAAGGTGGTCAAATCGCGAGATTCCTCGGCCAACTCTAGGTGGTAGTAGGCGCTGGTCAGGTCCAACTTGGTGAAGTATTTTGCGCCACTTAACTTTACTTTCATTTCCTGCACCAAGGGTAGTCTAAAGTACTCACGCTTGATGGCTCTGTTGGGAGCTTTCATATTCACCACCAGTCTGAAATCGTCCTTCCCCTTGGGCACCGCTGACATACCACTAATCCAATTCGGGGCGGATTTCACCTCCTCGATTATTCCCTTTTCCAGCATTTCCCGAAGCCGCTTCCTGGCGCCCTCGCGGTATGCAGCTGGTACATTGTAGTACGCATTCTTTTCGGGCACCACCGAGCGATCCACACTGAATTTAACCTTGACGCCGGGCATCTTGGGGAACACATCCAGCTCCCTGACTCCGCGACAAGCATTAGTTTCCAGCCCGACCCGCAAGAGTTGCATGTCGCTTGCTGTCGATCGGCCGAGAAGTGATCGAGTGCCGCCGGGGACAACAAGGAATTCGGCGCGTACTGCCCTGCCGGAGACTCCTGCGACCTGTATATCCGCTTCGAACGCGAGCTCTACCTGCAGCGGTTCGCTTGACGCGTACGCACGGAGACTTGTGGTTCTTGAGGTCTTTACCATTCGGATCGCTGCGCGGCCGCGGTCGACGTCAATGCGAAGTTTCCTCCAATCCAAACCCCCAATTATGTTAGCGTCCGCGCCCGAGTCCACCATGAACTTGATCGGTTCCGACAAGCCCACACAGCAGTCAACGAGGACGTCGTCTAGGGACAACGTGTTTACATCAAGCTGCAGAGAGGGACATAACGGGGAAAGAGGGATGTAATTTCGTTCCTTCGACAATCAGTTAGTCATGAATGATTCAATAATACTAAAGTTTGGCTTCTAAATTCGTGTCCATTCGCATGTATTTAATTCAGATCAAAACATTTGAGTTAGTGCTAAGCAAAGTAACATTTCAGTTTAATGAATAATCGTTAGACAACGTTTTTGTAAGGTGATTCCACATGAGCAAAGGAAAAAAAACAAAAAGGTGTTTCTTCATACCTGGTCGCGAGGATTATCCCGTTCGATCTGTCGAGCGAATTTCCTCGATCCAGGGAGACGACAGGCAGATGCAAAGTGACCAACTCCATTGCATCGCCAGCACTTCCTGTCCGTGGCGGGACACGGCTCTCGGTCATTGTGGTCACCGTAGCAGTTGGGGCAACTTTTGCGCCCATTCGACACTCTAGCCGACGAGCTCCTGTTCCTCCCTGGTCCGTTTCCTTCGTTGCGCTGGATGTCTCGTCCACGTGAACCCTGTCCACGTGTTCCTCCGAAGTTCCGCCCGTATTCCTGGTAACCACCGGTGCTTCGCCCGTTTCCGCTTGTGTCACCTGATCCGTACCTGCGGGTTGTCTGCTCACGCTCGTGGTAGCCCTTCGCGCGTCCGAGGGAATTCTGTTCACGCAAACGTCCTGATGTTCTTCCTGACTGCAAAGCGAATGACTCGTGCACTAGCGCTCCCCTTGCTTGCGTCTCTTTCGCCAGAGCCTCCTTTCTCTTACTGGCCAGATTCTCAGCGCGATGAGCGTTGCTGATCAGCTCTCCCAGAGCGTGGTTGTGGATCCTCGCGTGTTCGGCCAAGCTTTGATCAATCATCCCCTTCAAAAATTGAGATCGCACAAACCGCTCCTCGTCGTCCGTGTGATAGCCGCACGCACTGACCTTCGACTTGAGTCTGGCTACAAACTTCATCACCGGTTCGTCCGGTCCCTGCTTCATCTCGCCGAATGCATCATGCTCCGCTGAGGCGTCGGTCAATGAGCGGAAATATGCTGCGATGTTCTTAATCATCTTCTCGTAGCACTCAGGGTCCCCAAGACTCGGGCGCAAGCCGTTGGTACGTACGATCTCCTGAAGGTCATCACCCATGGCCAGGTACAACAGCTTAGCTTTCTGAGCTGAATCCCTGACGTGGTAGAGAGACAACGATAGATTAAACTTCTCCAGGTAGGCGGTGAAGGTTTCCCAGATCAAGCCATGCGGCACGTTTTTTGGAAATTGCGGCAGGCTATCCACACGGACCGTATTGACCGCGTTTGCTGGCGTGGTCGATGGATCTGCAGTGGCCGACCAGGTGGCATCAGCTGGCGAACTTTCGTTGTTCTGGTGTCTCTCTGACAGAGATCCAGCAATTGTGTTCAACACTTTCTCAACTGCAGTCATTCGATCGTCGAAGCTAGTCGACGCCCCAAGAGCTCTTGGCGGGTCCGATGACACGTTCCTCAGCTGGCGATCGGGAATCGACCGGGGTGGCTCACTGGAGGTGTTCTGGATGCCTTCAGCGACGAAGGTGTTCTGGATGCCTTCAGCGACGTTAGGATGGTTCGAACTCATGACTCTCGTCGATTCGACGACATTCTCTCCTCCGATGCTATCCGATATTTCCCAGTCCGAGCTTTGATTGCCTTCCGAATCAACTTCCCAATTCTCCGGGGGCCACTTTACAAATCTCCCGCCTCTGTAACGCTTCATGTTTTTCCTGAAAGTAGACCAATAAAAACACTTTTTTCATTCTGTCCAGTAAATGCCTGTTGAGTCTGCTCATTAACCAAAGGACCAGAGGACCTTCCAGCGAACGCCCACAAGCCGTTGGGACTTTTCAGTCGGAGCTCACAAGCCAGATAGGCCTTTCCAATCGCGGTGGCCTTTTCAGCAGACGTTCACAAGCCCATCAGGCATATTCAGTGAACGCCCACAAGCCGTTGGGACTATTCAGTGAGTTCACAAGCCAGACAGGCCTATGCAGTGAGAGCTCACAATCCGGTGGGGGGCCTTTTCAGCAGACGTTCACAAGCCCATCAGGCCTATTCAGTGAACGCCCACAAGCCGTTGGGACTATTCAGTGAGTTCACAAGCCAGACAGGCCTATTCAGTGAGAGCTCACAATCCGGGGGGGCCTTTTCAGCAGACGTTCACAAGCCCATCAGGCCTATTCAGTGAACGCCCACAAGCCGTTGGGACTATTCAGCGAGTTCACAAGCCAGACAGGCCTATTCAGTGAGAGCTCACAATCCGGGGGGGGGGCTTTTCAGCAGACGTTCACAAGCCCATCAGGCCTATTCAGTGAATGCCCACAAGCCGTTGGGACTATTCAGTGAGTTCACAAGCCAGACAGGCCTATTCAGTGAGAGCTCACAATCCGGGGGGGCCTTTTCAGCAGACGTTCACAAGCCCATCAGGCCTATTCAGTGAACGCCCACAAGCCGTTGGGACTATTCAGTGAGTTCACAAGCCAGACAGGCCTATTCAGTGAGAGCTCACAATCCGGGGGGCCTTTTCAGCAGACGTTCACAAGCCCATCAGGCCTATTCAGTGAACGCCCACAAGCCGTTGGGACTATTCAGTGAGTTCACAAGCCAGACAGGCCTATTCAGTGAGAGCTCACAATCCGGGGGGGCTTTTTCAGCAGACGTTCACAAGCCCCTTCAGGCCTATTCAGTGAACGTCTACAAGCCATAAAATTCTTCGATTTCTTATAAAAAAATATCCGTCGTAAAATCACAATTTATCTCACTATTTCCCATTTGTATTCTTCTCTCACAGTGCGATTCCCTTTTAGACCCTATTAGCATTTATCGCAGACATGCACAGAAAAATATGGTGGAGAAAAAAAAATCAGGGTGCAAAGAAAAAGAAACTTCCGCTACGGACCATTTTTTTAAATCCATTATCCCTCTTGATCACTTCCCTTCTCCCATGTTTTGCTGAAAACTTTCTCGATAAACCCGTTTTAAAATTTTCGTTAAAACCATGCCAAACCGAGTTAACAAAAAAATTCACTGGCAGGATTCGCCATTGTGCAACTTGAGATTCCCAGCGTGGAGATGATGACTTACCTCTACGAAGGTTGGACGATGAAAGAGGACGAGGACAAAGCCCGAGTCGGCAGCTTGCGTCGAGCGCTGATGCTGCATTGCCTTGACGTGTCATCAGACGTCAAACGTTACACTGCTTACGAGGGGTGTGTTGATGCCCACACAGTTTTTAATCGTGTTTTTTGCCGTTGTACATAACAATTTACATAGGACTTTAGTACCCAATTAACCTGGCAAATATTTTTAATCGAAATTGGGTACTAAAGCCCTATGTAAACTTTTATGTACAACGGTAAAAAACACGCTTAAAAAACATTTCTGATTACTTTTTTTCATTTTAATGCAAATTTTTTTTTGACAGGACAAAATTTTTGCGATGGATCAACTATGGTCCCCTTGGAACGAGCTGTCAAGTAGGAGCTTTTCTGTCAAGAAGAACCGCGAGGTAAATTTTTCAAAATTGATTTAAAAATCCATTTTAAACTTTTTGTGGTCGTACAAAGGGTCATTGTACTCAGAAAAATAAGCTTTATCGCTGTAAACAATAATATCAGCAATCTAAGCTTCATTTTAGGACCCAATTTGAGTTTTATAATTTTTATATTTTATAGTAGCTTTGAGATATTTTATAGTAGCTTGAAATTTGAGAATTAAAAAAAAATAGCTTAAAAGCAAAAACAGGCTTGATTACGTCCTTTATGTTTGAAAGCGATTGCGGATTTTTTATTTATTTTTTTCTTCTCATAACAAGAATTAAAATCGTTAAACAAACATGCATACAACATAAAAAACCTAAAAAAATATACATATTTTTTAATGTTTGACAATTGGGTACTAAAGCCCTATGTCAATTTTTATGTACAACGGTAAATAACACGCTTAAAAAACATTTCTGATCACTTTTTTTTCATTTTAATGCAATTTTTTTTTGACAAGACAACATTTTTTCGATGGATCAACTATGGTCCCCTTGGAACGAGCTGTCAAGTAGGAGCTTTTCTGTCAAGAAGGACCGCGAGGTAAATTTTTCAAAATTGATTTAAAAATCCATTTTAAACTCTTTGTGCTCGTACAAAGGGTCATTGTACTCAGAAAAATAAGCTTTATCGCTGTAAACAATAATATCAGCAATCTAAGCTTCATTTTAGGACCCAATTCTCAATAATAAATATTTTTGTAGAAATTAAAAAAAAAACTACAAAAATGTTTAATGTTTTTCTATATTCTCATCGCACCGTGCACTCCAAAATCGACGAACCATCGGTTTTGCGCAACCCTGCCTGTCAAAACGCGCCGTCAATGCTGTCAACGCCCTTGAAATTTTCTCCTCACTTGTCAAAAATTTTCTGCCGAGTGCAGACGTGTCGCAGTTTTTCGCTCCCCGTATCCCGTTATTGATTGTGCAAATTAATTTGAGGAAAAAGTTAAGGTTTTCTGTCGTGTAATCTCCCGCCCGAGCAATGGGAGACTCGCTGGAGGCGACCGTCGGCAGCAGCATGGGCAGCGATCCGCCGCCGTCCGTGGTGGTGGACGCCGAGTCGGTGGCCATCATGGACTACGACGGCTTCACCAACTACATCCGGAAGGCGGTGACGATCCTGCTGCCGGAGGAGGACGTCGTGCCGGTACCGCTGAACGCCGCGCTGGACGAGCCGGACAACCAGGAGTGCATCCGGAAGTTTCTGGCGGACCCGCAAACGCAAGCCCTGTACATCCAGCGGTCCTGCTTTAAGGGTGGGTGACAGTGCCAAGATGGCGGCCGTTGATTCTGGGGGGGCGCTGAGTCATCACTTTTCGATTGGGGGATGTCGATGAAAGTGGGTGGGGGGTGGATGGGAGTGGGTTGAGAAATCGGAAGAATGAAGGTGGAAAGTGAAGAATCGAAAAACGACAAGCAGGCTGCTGCGAGTTGTTTTTGTTTTTATTATTGCACTTTGTTTTCGCTTCACTGCGCTGAATCGATAATTTTAATTTGAATTCATTTCCAGATGACGAAAACGAGGAAACCGAAAAGGAGGAAAAGTACACCGAGTACTACATCAGCAACGATGTCCACTTTACGAACCAACGGATGGCGTCGCTGGTGTGCATCAAGCGCGGTGCCGTCATCGAGGCGGACAAGTCGATCCACTCGCAGCTGCGGCTGATCAACTTTTCCGAGGGTTCGCCGTACGAGACGCTGCACTCGTTCATCAGCAAGACGCTGGCGCCGTACTTCAAGAGTTACGTCAAGGAGTCGGGTCGTGCTGATCGCGACGGGGACAAGATGGCCCCGTCGGTGGAGAAGAAGCTTGCGGAGCTGGAGATGGGACTGTTGCACCTGCAGCAGAACATCGACATCCCGGAGGTGACGCTCAACATCAACTCGACGGTTATTCAGGTGGTGAAGAAGTGTGCGGACGAGGGCCGCAAGGCTAAGATTACGGACTTTGGCGATCGTGTGGAGGATTCGACGTTTTTGAACACGCTGCAGAACGGAGTGAACCGGTGGATCAAGGAGATCCAGAAGGTGACCAAGCTGGACCGTGATCCGTCTTCGGGCACGGCGCTGCAGGAGATTTCGTTCTGGTTGAACTTGGAGCGTGCGCTGCATCGCATCCAGGAAAAGCGCGAATCTCCGGAGGTCGCCCTGACGCTGAACATTCTGAAACATGGCAAACGATTCCACGCAACTGTCTCCTTTGACACCGACACCGGACTGAAGCAAACCCTGGCCATGGTCGCCGATTACAACCCGCTGATGAAGGACTTTCCGATCAACGATTTGCTGTCGGCTACCGAGCTGGACAAGATTCGCCAGGCCGTTCAATGCATCTTCAACCATCTGCGCAAGATTCGTAGCACCAAGTACCCGATTCAACGCTGTCTCCGTCTGATCGAAGCGATTTCGCGCGATCTTAGCCAGCAACTGCTGAAGGTGCTGGGAACGCGCCGTTTAATGCACATTCCGTTTGACGAGTTCGAGCGCGTCATGAATCAGTGCTTCGAGGTGTTTAGCTGCTGGGACGACGAGTACGACAAGCTGCAGGGCATCTTGCGGGACATCGTCAAGAAGAAGCGCGACGAGCACATCAAGATGGTGTGGCGCATCGCTCCGGCTCACAAGAAGCTGCAGCAACGCATGGAGCACATGCGCAAGTTCCGGCGCCAGCACGAACAGCTGCGCACGGTGATCGTGCGCGTGCTGCGTCCCGCCCGTCAACCGGCCGGCAGCAGCGACGCCGGCAACGGAACCGACCCCAAGCAACCGTACAGTCTGGACAGCGCCGACGCGAACGCCATCGAGGAGGTCAACCTGGCGTACGAAAACGTCAAGGAGATCGAGTGTCTGGACATCTCGAAGGAGGGCTCCGAAGCGTGGGACGCCGCCATCAAGCGGTACGAGGAGCGCATTGACCGGGTCGAGACGCGCATCACGGCCCACCTGCGCGACCAGCTGGGCACGGCCAAGAACGCCAACGAGATGTTCCGTATCTTCTCGCGCTTCAATGCGCTGTTCGTGCGGCCCCACATCCGGGGCGCCATCCGCGAGTACCAGACGCAGCTGATCCAACGCGTCAAGGACGACATCGAGGCGCTGCACGAAAAGTTCAAGGTGAGACCGCGCGGAATCGTTTGGGCGAGGGTCGCTTAAACCAACGTCTCTCTTCCAGGTTCAATACCCCCAGAGCAAGGACTGCCGCCTGTCGGTCGTTCGCGACCTTCCCCCGGTGGCCGGTTCCATCATCTGGGCGCGCCAGATCGACAACCAACTTACGATGTATCTCAAGCGCGTCGAAGACGTCCTGGGCAAGGGCTGGGAGTCGCACATTGACGGCCAAAAGCTGAAAGCCGACGGCGACAGCTTCCGCGCCAAGCTCTCGACCGCCGAGGTGTTTCAGGAGTGGGCCCGCAAGGTCCAGGAACGCAACACCGGCATCACCGGTCGAATCTTCCTGATCGAATCGACCCGTTCCCGGACCGGCCGCGGCAACACGCTGAAACTGCGCGTCAACTTCCTGCCCGAGATCATCACCCTGTACAAGGAGGTGCGCAACCTGAAGAGTCTGGGCTTCCGCGTGCCGCTGGCCATCGTCAACAAGGCGCACCAGGCCAACCAGCTGTACCCGTTTGCGATTTCGCTCATCGAGAGCGTCAGAACGTACGAGCGTACGCTGGAAAAGGTAAGCAAGTCCTCCTTCTGCTGCTACACCACATGTTGCTCATCACTCACATAGTATAATGTTGACCATCATCCAGAACACTTCTTTCTCTCAGTGCAACACAATCACACAAACAAAATGTCCCACAGAGAGTACAGTTTAAAAAACAAACGTATTTTACAACAATATTGTTTTCCCATGCAGCTAACAAATAGGAGTGTAGCACAAAATTCAGTATTCAAGGTAGAATTAGCTACGTTAGCAAACTTAGTTTACTCTTCTTTTTTTTATTTGTATTACTTTCCCGCAGAATTGGTTCGCTTCGTTCTTTGACTCAGAGAGGTTCTCTACGATTTCGCAAATCGACTTTTGTTTGTATTTATCTGCCGTTCTACGCATAACTGTCCCATGTAATTTTTGGTCGATTCTGACTTTTTGACATTTTTAAGTTTAATTTGATGTACACTTTAAAAAAAACTCATAAAATACAGTACTTTGTTCGGAAACTCATCAAAAACAACAACAAGTCTGTTTGTCCCATCATTGAACTTCTACGCATAATTGCCTCACCAAGTATTTTCGTTCACGAAATCATTAGTTTTACGAATTATTGTGTCTTGTTCACTTATTGTATAGCAAGAGGATTACTAATAAGAGTGATCAACTGCTAACTGGGATGATAAGGGACTTATAGGGTAAATAGGATCCCATGGGACAATTATGCGTAGAAACACAAAAAAAAAACGGTCGAAAAAATTCAATCGTGTTTTTCTCAGATGCACTTTGGGACAATTATGCGTAGAACGGCAGTTATTGATTGAGATGAAACTTTGACCATGTTTGTCCATACAAGTCTCCTTACATTTTTTGAGGGCTGGTAATACAAAATGATTAATGTAAATGTATGAAATTCGAAGGGATTTTCTGATCGATTTGGTGTCTTCGGCAAACTTGTAGGTTTTGATTAGGACTTTCCAGAGAAACAAAGGTACGCGGAAAACAAAAAAATGTTTTTTTTTCTGTTGACTGACTGAAACTTTAATTCCAAAAAAAAATATTGATAAAATGTTAGTTAAAGTTTCTTCATTTTTAATTTTTAATAAGTTTTTTGAGAATAATTTAGAAATTATTCTCAAAAATTTGCCACCTAGAAAAACCTTCGTCATCCCCACCACTAGGGTAGCAAATTTGCCACCGAAACAAACCCACCGCGGAAGCAAAAAAAGGTTATTTTTTTATTTTTTGTACTCGTTTACCTTTAAAATCAATAATTATTTCAAGCTCTTAAATTTTTTTTTGAAATTTTTATTTTTTTAATTAAAAAAAATGTTTTTTTAAGTTTTTTATTTTTTTGAAATTTTAGATTTTTTTTTGAAATTTTAAAATTTTATTGGGCTAATTTTTAAAATTGAAAATTTTGAATATTTAAAAAAAAAATTTATATCTTTTTAAAACTCTTAAAATTTTGAAATTTTTGAAAATTTTTATGGTTATTTTTTAAGATTTATAATTTTTTGACTTTTTTGTTAAAAAAAATTAAACGTTAAAAAATTTTGAAATCTTAAAATTTAAAAAATATTTGAAACTTTTAAAATTCTAAAAAAATATTTTTTTTGTTTTTTTTTTATTTTTAAAAATTTTGAAATTTTTGAAATTTCCAAAATGTTTTTAATTTGTGAAATTTTTAATTTTTTTCATTTTTTTTTAAATTTATTTTTTTTTAAGTTTTTTTTTTAACAAAATGCACTTTTGAAATTTTTAATGTTTTTAAAAATTTTGATTATTTTTAAATTTTAAAATTTTTTGGTATTTTTAATTTTTTTTTAAATTTTTAAAATTATTGAAATTATTAAAATTATTGAAATTTTCATAATTTTGTAATTTTTAAAATTTTTGAAATTTTTAAAATTTTTAGGAACTTTTTAAAATTCTTAAAATCTTTGAAACTTTTATTTTTTTTAAATTTTATTTTTTTTTAAATTTCATAATTATAAAATCATTAAAAGAATTTCAAATTTTTTGCGACAGGTACCGCGGAAACTAGACATTAGCTAAATTAGTTCGATTTTTAATGCTACACATTTACATTTTCCGATCCTTTATACAAATATTAAAAAAAAATTGGCCTTAAATATGAAAGAGAGAAAATTTTCTGTTTGTAGACCTTTTCAAAAGTTAATCCTGATTTTAAATTTATTTTAATTGAAGAGATCAGACATGGTGTCGATTTCTGGAAAAGTCAGGGAAAACCTGGAATTGTCAGGGAATTTTATTTGACCTGGAAAAGTCAGGGAAAGTCAGGGAATTTTAAGCTGGGTCAGGGAATTTCGATGATCTTAAAAATATTACTACAAAATTTCATTTCTTTTTGAAAATTCGCCCTTGATGATGTATTTGAATGTCTTCCAGGCCAAACTTTGCAACATTGATAATATTTATTTTTTATATTGGTCAGTCCGGAAGGAACGCAGAACTCCATATAAAAAATGCTTAAAAAAGGGTCACGATGAAAAGCGCCTAGCTTGTTTGCAATATGTTTAGGTTTAAAAATCAAATAATTTGGATTTGATTTGGATTTCCGTTCAACTGAAAATTACAAATTACTAGCCCACACAGGGGGGGGTCTCGTGGCGCAGGGGTAGCGGCTTCGGCTGCCGATCCCGATGATGCTATGAGACGCGGGTTCGATTCCCGCCTTATCCACTGAGCTTCTATCGGATGGTGAAGTAAAACGTCGGTCCCGGTTTCTCCTGTCTCGTCAGAGGCGCTGGAGCAGAAATCCCACGTTAGAGGAAGGCCATGCCCCGGGGGGCGTAGTGCCAATAGTTTCGTTTTTAGCCCACACAGGGTGGGACAATATGAGGCAGTTGCCCCACCATCCTCAGAGATTTGTTCTAAAATTGGTCGTTTGCTTAGCATATAGGGACCATAGAGAAAATCATACATTTTGTCAGAAAAATTGAATGATTTAAAAAATCAAAAGTTAAAATTTTGATCAATCGAATCAATCAAAAATTAAAAAAAATCTAAAATTCTTAAGCATAAAGATTCAATTTTTTTCAAATTTTGAATTTCTGATATTTTGGAATTGTTGATTTTTTAATTTTTTAAATTCTTATTCTAAAATTCTAAAAAAAATGCAAGGTTAGAAAATTTTCCAAAATTTTACTTAAGTATTCGTTATCTAAATTTTTATTTTTCTCAAAATGTTAGCAAAATAGTGATGGTGAAATGGAATTCAAAATTAAAGAATTGAATTCAAGAATTAAAGAAATAAAACCAAAAATTTATGGAATAAACAGGTTGTTACGGACTACACTCAACTCATTTTTAAACATACTGACTCTGAATAGTTAATTTCTTTAAATTTTTGAGTAATGTTTTTTATCCTTATTTATTGTTCTTTTATACTGGATACATTCAATTTTATTATTGTGAATCTTAATCATATTTCAAACTTTTCCTGAAGATACAGACATTTGGATGTCACAAAAATTATTATTGGACATGTTCCAGTGGGTGTACTGTGCTTTTATCCCAAATATAAGCATGATTGGACGTAACAGAAGCTTCTCCGCCTTTGAAAACCCAAAAAAAATTCATATTAAAAAAGAAATTAAAAGATCCAAATTTTTTAAATCAAAAATTAAAAAAATCCGAAAACAAAAATCAAAGATATCAATTTTCAAAAATTAAAAATTAATTAAAATAAAAAATTAAAAAAAAATTAAAATTAACAATCAAGAGAACAAAAAGAATATTATTTTCAAATTTTTAAATTCTTAATTTTTAAATTCTTAAATTCTTAAATTCTTAAATTCTGAAATTCTGAAATTCTTAAATTCTTAAATTCTTAAATTCCTAGGTTCTTGATTGCTGCCGTTTTTGTTACCATCTTAGATTATAGAAGACCTGATAAAATTTGAAGTATTTTTTGAGTTTTTTTTCGGTTAGAGAAATTTTGAGAAGAAGATGTAGGAAAATTTGCTTCGATTTTTCTAAGTGACGCTTTGGTAAGATCATCGATTATGAACTGTAACTTAAATTTAAAATCTCAAGATCGACAATTTATTATAATTTTTTAAATTTTATTATTTTTTTATTAAGATTTCATTCAGTTTTTAGATCTGAATTTCTAAATGTTGACATTTTTTATTTTTTTGCCAAAATGTTTGTTTTTGCTTTTTCCTCTATTGTGTTTCATATGTTTATAGGACCCATTAAAAAAACTCTAGATTTTTTGGTAAAAGGCAACATTTAAAATGGCATCATCATATAAAAAAACATAGGACAATTTTATGGTTGCTCATTTTGGATGTTCGATTAGAAAAAAAAATGATTATCAAAATAAAAAAAGTATTTAAGTTTTTGCAGAATCCTTCATTAAAATAATAAAATAAAAAAGTCATTGATTTTTTTCAATATCTTAAATTTCTAATATTCAAAAAGGAAAATGCATGAAACCATAAAAACGCTCCAAACGATATATTAGTAAAAAATAGAAAATAAAAAATAATTGGTGGTCAGGGAAAAGTCAGGGAATTTTATTTTGAGATTTGGATCGACACCATGTCAGAAAATTTCGCTAAAGTTTAAATTTTTAACATTGAATATCCAATAAATAGTCCCTGGGCTTTGTCATAATGAGTATCATAGGTTTGATGCTTGTTTGGCAAGGAGTATGATTTGATCCGATGTGGAATTAAAATCGAAGTTTTCAGTATATTGCTGAAGCATTTTCATTTTTTTTCCATGTGACACCACTTCATGCTACGAGAACCCACTTTGACGCAGTCTCAGGGCTTAATCGATGGCCGGTAAGCTGTCATCGAGACCAGGAGGTTCTCCGATAGTGGAAATATCACATTTGTACAATGAATACATATGTGATTTTTCTCTATCTTAATGTGGGTGTCAGGTTAGGATGCGGGTTTTTAAAAATTTAGTTTTTGTAGAATTTAGGATTTTAACTATAAATATCAACTTTTTATATTTTGCCTTTAGTTATTTAGTGACAAAATTAGTAATAGTGAATTTAGTAATTCTATCAGAATCGGTGATTTTCATTCAAGTAGCATAAAAACCATTCTGATTTGTCAAAATTTCCGTAGAGTCTCGATCAATCAATAGTGAAATGATATCGGACCAAATTCGTTGATCTGTTGAACTAACGGTTGTCGGATTATGATTGTATCGATCATTGTTGCGAATCGAGGATCTACTGGAATTCTGACGATCAAATGGTCGTCTCTTTTTCAATTCACGACTTGTAAAATATGAACTGTTAATCTATTTTTTTGTTTTTGTTTTTTTTAAAGAAGCCAGACAGGTTTTAAAAGAAACGTTTTGGATTTTTTGGCTATTAATTAAAATGTCGGGGATTTGAGATAAGAGTAGCTTTCGGATAGGTTACTTTAAATCTTGTATTCAATTCATATTAGGTAGTTATCCGCAAATGAATATTTGGACTTATATGAATAATTGAACATTTTGGACTTATGAATAACACACAACTGTGCATTTATTCTAGAGTCAGATCCATACAGCGTCAGTGTTTATTTGGTCGAAGTGTACTAATTCATTGGCAGATCTGGTTCTAGCTGTAATGTACGACAAGACTACTGACGGACGTGACAGTACGAGGGCCCAGTTGAGAGGTTTCAACATCAACGATGTGCGGTTGGATCACCCTCTCAAAAAAAAAAAAAAAAAAAAATTGAATATCCAATAAATAGTCCACGAGCTTTCAAACAAGGGTCCTGATTTTCGGTTCAATGAACAGAAACCACTCACTCATCGCCTATCCATCCGTCGCCTATTCCAACCCGCTAGCATTCATGAGCGAATGAGTCTCGCAAGCAGCCAGCGAGTGGCCCGAACTGTTCACTCAGCGAACAAATAAATCGTGAAAATATTTGCCGACTCCGTCGCTCGACGACACTCACACACTACCATGCTCAGCGAAGAGCCACTCTCACAAAATGCCAGCGCGGCAGTCTTTTTGTCTTCACACCCTCAGTTTGTCATCAATTTGATTTTTTCTTGGTGGAAGTTTCTTTGAATGGTGTCTATAATGTTATGAAATCAAAATAAATGCACAATTTAATTGATAACATTGATTCTAAGCAACCCAAATCAATGAGTATAACGCAGCGCATCAGAGAAAAAATGTTCTCAGTTCAGAGTGATCGGAGACGATCGGCCGGTCTGAACTAGAGGTGGGCAAAATCGCTCTTTTTTTGGAGCCGCTCATTTTCGTTCGCTCATTAAAAAGAGCCGCTCTTTTGAACGGTTCTTTCGCTCTTTTTCAAAATTTGGATGAAAGGTTGGTTTTTTTTAAAGAATCGTGTGATTTTATAAGTTATTTTACATTGGACTTTAATAAATTATTTGATTGGCAAAAAATAAAAATTAAAACGAGAAGATGCCCTCCAAAACCATAGGTCTTGGTATGATCTCTTTTCTATAAACACTTAAGTTTAATCGGACAAAAGGATATTTCCAAAATCTCTTAACTATTCAGTAGATTTTTTGTAATATTTTACAAATTCTGCAATTTAAAATGCTCAAATTTGTATTCCGTTAAAACTATAATGTACAATCAGTTGTACAATGAAAGTATTTTGTTTTGATTTGAAAATCATTTATTTTTGGGATTAATTTTTATAAGCTTTGAAATATTTGAAAATGCCTTTTCAATTCAATTCAGTTTTATAATATTTTTTTTTTTCAGAAATTCAATAAATTATATTCACAACAAAAATCATGCCATCTTATACCGGAGTATAAAAAAGAACCGCGGTTCTTTTTTTGTGAACCACGGTTCGTTCACTCTTTTCATAGAACCGGCTCTTTGAGCGGCTCGCTCTTTTTTTGCCCACCTCTAGTCTGAACCGTTCGGAGACTGAGCCGATCAGAGAGAGAGAAGAGTAGAAAAGAGAGTGTTCGGGTGCGAATGTTGTTAAAGTGACAAACGGTAGGAATTCATCAGGGCAGTATCGCGTCTCCTGCTATTTGTGCTCGCGAATGGAGTGGTTGATTTTGAGCAATCAGGACCCTTGCTTTCAAACATGTTTTTAATGATGCCTTTCTTTCAAGAATTACTTTTTTATACTCAAAACCTTAAAAAATCGAAAATATATTCCTAAAAGGTATATAACTCAAGATTCTGATTATTAGATTTTCGATATTTTAAAAAAAAAAATGCTTAAAATATGTCTTTTTTAGTCCCCAAGAACCCATCACAAAATTTCGAAAATTAAGAAATACGTATTTTGATATTTTTAACGTTTAAAAAGACAAATAAAAAATCGGAAATATTTTTCCCTGGACCTATTTTTTCCAAAAAGTCATAATCAAAACCTACAACCTTTCCGAAGACACCAAATCGATCCGAAAATCCCCTCTCAATAAACAGATTTTCATACATTTACGTACCCATTCTTTAAAACCAGCCCCCAACATTGTATAGAGAGTGAGATACTGTATAGATGACTTCTTTTGACATAAGGAATGCATGGACAAAGTTTCATCCAAATAAAAACAAACGAAAACTTGAAAATCGCGAAAAAAAATTGCGAATTTGTAGAAGACTTCTCGTTTTTATTTAATTTTTTGTTTTGTTCGTTATATAGAACTATTTTTGGTTGTTTTTTTTTGTTGGTCTCTTGCGTTGGCTACCTACTCTCAATTCGACGACATTTGCAGCTGCTTCAATTTTGTTTACCAAGCGATGATTATGCTTTTTATTGCTTGCTTATTTGAAACAACTCAAACAAATGCTGTACTATTAGTTGCTTACGTGCTCTTCTTCAATGTTTCATATTTTATTTTAGAGTCAAACTAAAAATCATACAAAAATTGTCCAAATTCGCCCGTCCTTCCACGTCAAATCCAACTGCGCGATATGTCTTGGAAAGATGCACCCCCCCCCCCCATCCTGAACACACCAATTACAAACACAGAAGCGTCCCTCGCAGTTGCCGCGCTTCCGCTTGTCCGCCGCTGTCCGGATTCGATCATTTTGCACGATCTGTTCGATGTTTCTCGCTTCTCAAGTTTTTTTCAATTTATAAAGAAACCGTCCTTACCATTACGAGCAGTTACTAATGCACCTTTCTCCCCCCTCAGATTGAAGATCGCGCCTCGATCATCCCGCTGGTGGCCGGCCTGCGCAAGGAGGTGCTCGCACTGGTCTCCGAGGGAATCGCCCTCGTCTGGGAGAGCTACAAGCTGGACCCGTACGTGCAACGTCTCTCGGAGAACGTGACCTCGTTCCAGGAAAAGGTCGAAGATTTGCTCGTGGTCGAGGAGCAGCTGGATGTGGACGTGCGTTCGCTCGAAACGTGCCCGTACAGCGCAGCTACCTTCGCGGACATCCTATCCAAGATCCAGCACGCCGTCGACGATTTGTCGCTGAAGCAGTACTCGAACCTGCACGTGTGGGTCGCCCGGTTGGACGAGGAAGTGGAGAAGAAGCTGGCGGCGCGGCTGCAGGCCGGAATTCAAGCGTGGACCGATGCCCTCACCGGAAACAAGAAGGAGGTTGATCTGTCCATGGATACGGATGCTCCGGCGCAGCCGACCATCAAGCCCGGTGGCGATCCGCAGATTCAACGCGCGATTCACGAGATTCGCATCACCAACCAGCAGATGTATCTGTACCCGTCGATCGAGGAGGCACGCTTCCAAATCATGCAGCAACTGTTCGCCTGGGAAGCGATTGTAACGTCGCAAACGCGCCTGCAGAGTTCCCGCTACCAGGTCGGACTGGACAAGCCCGTTTCGCAGACGTACCGCAATCTGCTCACCAAACTCCCCGGAGGTTCCGACCCGCTGGAAGGTTCGTACGGAGCGATCGAAAACCAAATATCCGAGGTTCGCAACTACGTCGACGAATGGCTGCGCTACCAGAGCCTGTGGGATCTGCAAGCGGACACGCTGTACGGTCGCCTCGGCGAGGACATCAACCTGTGGATCAAGTGCTTGAACGACATCAAAAAGTCGCGTACCACGTTCGATACGTCGGACACGCGCCGCGCGTACGGACCGATCGTCATCGATTACGCCAAGGTGCAGGCCAAGGTCACGCTCAAGTACGACTCGTGGCACAAGGAGGCCCTGAGCAAGTTTGGCCAACTGCTCGGCAACGAGATGAGCACCTTCCACACCAAGGTCTCCAAGAGCCGTAGCGATCTGGAGCAGCAGAGCATCGAAGCGGCCAGCACTTCGGACGCGGTCTGTTTCATCACGTACGTCCAGTCGCTCAAGAAGGAAATGCTCGTCTGGGACAAACAGGTCGAGGTGTACCGCGAAGCCCAACGTATTCTCGAGCGGCAGCGCTTCCAGTTCCCCAACAACTGGCTGCACGTGGACAACATCGAGGGCGAGTGGTCAGCGTTCAACGAGATCATGAAGCGCAAGGACTCGGCCATCCAAACGCAGGTCGCCAGCTTGCAGGCCAAGATCGTGGCCGAAGACAAGGCCGTCGAGTCGCGAACCGTCGACTTTTTGAACGACTGGGAAAAGAACAAACCAACCGGAGGACGCACCCGGCCGGACGACGCTCTCCAGCAGTTGCACATCTTCGAGACCAAGTTCTCCCGCCTCAAGGAAGAACGTGACAACGTGGCCAAGGCCAAGGAAGCACTGGAGCTGCAAGAGTCGGCCATTCCGAACAACAGCACCGAACGCATGTCGGTGGTGCTGGAAGAATTGCAAGACTTGCGCGGAGTTTGGAGCGAGCTGTCCAAGATCTGGACCCAGATCGATGAGACCCGCGAGAAGCCATGGCTGTCGGTGCAGCCACGCAAGCTGCGTCAATCGCTCGAGGCAATGATGAATCAGCTGAAGGAACTTCCCGCCCGTCTGCGTATGTACGAAAGCTACGAGTACGTGAAGAAGCTCATTCAAAGCTACATCAAGGTGAACATGATGATTGTCGAGCTCAAGTCGGACGCCCTCAAGGAACGTCACTGGAAGCAGCTCACGAAGCAACTGCGCGTCAGCTGGGTGCTTTCCGATTTGACCCTGGGTCAAGTTTGGGACGTTAATCTACTCAAGAACGAGTCCATCGTGAAGGACATCATCCTGGTCGCCCAGGGTGAAATGGCGCTGGAGGAGTTCTTGAAGCAAGTTCGCGAAAGCTGGCAAAACTACGAGCTGGATCTGATCAACTACCAGAACAAGTGTCGCATCATCCGCGGTTGGGACGATCTGTTCAACAAGGTCAAGGAGCACATCAACTCGGTTGCCGCCATGAAGCTGTCCCCGTACTACAAGGTGTTCGAAGAGGAAGCGCTAACCTGGGAGGAGAAGCTGAACCGCATCAACTCACTGTTTGACGTTTGGATCGACGTGCAACGTCGCTGGGTCTATCTGGAGGGCATCTTTTCCGGAAGTGCCGACATCAAGACGCTACTCCCAGTCGAAACGTCCCGCTTCCAGAGCATCAGCTCGGAGTTTTTGGGCCTCATGAAAAAGGTCGCCAAATCGCCCAAGGTTATGGACGTGCTGAACATCCCCGCCGTCCAGCGATCGCTTGAACGTTTAGCCGATCTGCTCGGTAAGATCCAGAAGGCACTCGGAGAGTACCTTGAGCGTGAGCGTACGTCGTTCCCGCGGTTCTACTTTGTCGGAGACGAAGATTTGCTGGAGATTATCGGCAACAGCAAGAACGTCGCCCGGCTGCAGAAGCACTTTAAAAAGATGTTTGCCGGAGTTGCTTCCATTCTGCTGAACGAAGACAACACCGTGATTTTGGGTATCGCGTCGCGCGAAGGCGAAGAGGTGAAGTTCATTAAGCCGGTTTCGACGATCGATCACCCGAAGATCAACGAGTGGCTGACGCTGGTGGAGAAGGAAATGCGGTTCACGCTGGCCTCGTACCTGGCCCAGGCTGTGCAGGACATTAAGCAGTTCAAGGACGAAATCGACCCGCAAAAGTACATGGAGTGGTGTGACAAATATCAGGCGCAGATCGTTGTGCTTGCGGCGCAGATTCTGTGGTCCGAAGATGTGGAAGCTGCTCTTCAGCAGGCCACCGATAGCCCAAGCAACAAATCTCCGCTGAATCGCGTTTTGAGCACGGTTGAAGCAACGCTGAACGTGTTGGCGGATTCCGTCCTGCAGGAACAGCCGGCGCTGCGCCGTAAGAAGCTGGAACATCTGATCAACGAGTTTGTCCACAAGCGTACCGTTACGCGACGCCTGATCGCCCACGGAGTGAGCAATCCAAAGTCCTTCCACTGGCTGTGCGAGATGCGGTTCTACTTTGATCCGCGCCAAACGGAAGTGCTGCAGCAGCTGACCATCCACATGGCCAACGCCCGGTTCTACTATGGCTTTGAATATCTGGGCGTGCAGGATCGACTCGTGCAGACGCCGCTGACCGATCGCTGCTACCTGACGATGACACAAGCGCTCGAAGCACGGCTTGGTGGATCACCTTTCGGTCCGGCCGGTACTGGTAAAACGGAATCGGTAAAGGCCCTTGGTAATCAGCTGGGCCGGTTTGTGCTCGTGTTCAACTGCGACGAAACGTTCGACTTCCAGGCCATGGGCCGTATCTTTGTTGGCTTGTGCCAGGTCGGCGCTTGGGGCTGCTTCGACGAGTTCAACCGGCTCGAGGAACGCATGCTGTCGGCCGTCTCGCAGCAGATCCAAACCATCCAGGAGGCGCTCAAGTCTCTGCAGGACAGTCTCAAGGACGCCCAAAGCATCACGGTGGAGCTGGTCGGCAAGCAGGTGCGCGTCTCGACCGACATGGCAATCTTCATCACGATGAACCCTGGCTACGCCGGTCGTTCCAACCTGCCCGACAATCTCAAGAAACTGTTCCGCTCGCTGGCCATGACAACGCCAGACCGTCAACTGATTGCCGAAGTGATGCTGTTCAGCCAAGGCTTCCGCACGGCCGAAAAGCTCGCCTGCAAGATCGTACCCTTCTTCAAGCTCTGCGACGAACAGCTGTCCAACCAATCCCACTACGACTTTGGACTGCGTGCGCTCAAATCCGTGCTGGTGTCCGCCGGTAACGTCAAGCGTGACCGCATCATGCGCATCAAGGAACTCATGAAGCAACGCGGCGAAGAAAACATCGACGAAGCGTCGATCGCCGAGAACTTGCCCGAGCAGGAAATCCTCATCCAGTCCGTGTGTGAGACGATGGTGCCGAAACTGGTCGCCGAAGACATTCCGCTCCTATTCTCGCTGCTGAGTGACGTCTTCCCGAACGTCGGTTACACCCGGGCCGAGATGAAGGGCCTCAAGGACGAGATCCGCAAGGTTTGCGCCGAGGAGTTTTTGGTGTGCGGCGAAGGAGAGGAACAGGGCGGCGCCTGGATGGAGAAGGTGAGTTGAGCGTGTTCCCGGCTGTGGGACCAAGCGACCCTCATTAACACTAACACATTTCTCTTTCTAACACACTAACTCGAAGGGATTTGGCGAAACTTGGGTGGACAAAGTGAGTTCCGGTGTCGAAAATCGCTTTTTGCTTTTGTGTTCGCCTTATCTGCGCTTACAACTTCCCTCTGTTGGTTATTCTAACCGGGTTCCGTGTCTACCTCCAGGTGCTGCAACTGTACCAAATCTCCAACCTCAACCACGGGCTCATGATGGTGGGTCCGTCCGGATCCGGTAAATCTACGGCTTGGCGAGTGTTGCTCAAATCGCTGGAGCGTTTCGAGGGCACCGAGGGAGTTGCGCACGTAATTGACCCCAAGGCCATCTCGAAGGAGGCGCTGTACGGTGTGTTGGATCCGAACACGCGCGAGTGGACCGACGGTTTGTTCACGCACATTCTACGTAAGATCATCGACAACGTGCGCGGTGAGATCAACAAGCGGCAGTGGATCATCTTCGACGGGGACGTAGATCCCGAGTGGGTTGAGAATTTAAACTCGGTGTTGGACGACAACAAGCTGCTGACGCTGCCCAACGGAGAGCGTTTGTCGCTACCGCCGAACGTGCGCATCATGTTCGAGGTGCAGGACTTGAAGTACGCCACGCTGGCCACGGTGTCTCGTTGCGGTATGGTCTGGTTCTCGGAGGATGTGTTGTCAACGGAGATGATCTTTGAAAACTACATGGCACGCATCAAGAACATTCCGCTCGAGGATGGCGAAGAGGAAAGCTTCACTACGTCGAAGGCCAGCGACAAGGAGGACGAGTTGACGCCGGCACTGCAAACTCAACGCGAAATCGCGTCCCTTCTGCAGCCATACTTTACGTCGGACGGATTGGTTGTTCGTTGCTTGGAGTACGCCATGGGTCAGGAGCACATTATGGACTTTACCCGACTGCGTGCGCTCAGCTCGTTGTTCTCGATGCTGAACCAGGGAGCTCGCAACGTGCTCAACTTTAACCAGCAACACCCGGACTTCCCCGTTCCACCGGAGCAGCTCGAGCAGTACATCCCGAAGCTGTTGATCTACTCGCTGCTGTGGTCCTTTGCCGGTGACGCCAAGCTGAAGGTTCGCTCCGACCTGGGGGACTTTTTGCGCAGTGTCACCACCGTCACGCTGCCAGCTCAAAGCGGAAGTCCCATCATCGACTACGAAGTCAACATCCAAGGCGATTGGGTGCCGTGGTCCAACAAGGTGCCGGTCATCGAAGTTGAGACGCACAAGGTGGCCGCTCCGGACGTGGTCGTGCCCACACTGGACACCGTTCGCCACGAGTCGCTGCTGTACACGTGGCTGGCGGAGCACAAACCACTGGTACTGTGCGGTCCGCCCGGTTCCGGTAAGACCATGACCCTGTTCTCGGCCCTTCGTGCCCTGCCCGATATGGAGGTGGTCGGATTGAATTTCTCGTCCGCTACCACTCCGGAGCTGCTGTTGAAAACTTTCGACCACTACTGCGAGTATCGCAAGACTCCGAACGGAGTGGTGCTGGCGCCGGTTCAACTGGGCAAGTGGCTCGTTCTGTTCTGCGACGAAATCAACTTGCCCGACATGGACTCGTATGGAACGCAGCGTGTCATTTCGTTCCTGCGTCAACTGGTGGAACACAAGGGCTTTTACCGTGCCGGAGATCAGTCTTGGGTTTCGCTCGAACGCATCCAGTTTGTCGGAGCTTGTAATCCGCCGACGGACCCCGGCCGTAAACCACTGTCCCATCGCTTCCTGCGCCACGTCCCCATCATCTACGTCGACTACCCGGGAGAGACGTCGCTCAAGCAGATCTACGGCACCTTCAGCCGAGCTATGCTGCGTCTGATGCCGAGCCTTCGCGGGTACGCCGAACCCCTAACCAACGCAATGGTCGAGTTCTATCTGTCGTCGCAGGATCGCTTCACGCAGGACATGCAGCCGCACTACGTTTACTCGCCGCGTGAAATGACCCGCTGGGTGCGCGGTATCTGTGAAGCTATTCGTCCGCTGGACAACCTCGCCGTTGAAGGACTGGTGCGGCTGTGGGCCCACGAAGCCCTTCGTCTGTTCCAGGACCGTTTGGTTGAAGAATCCGAACGTCGCTGGACCAACGAAAACATCGACCTGGTCGCAATGAAGCACTTCCCCAGCGTGGATCGCGAGAAGGCACTCGAACGGCCAATTCTGTACAGCAACTGGCTGTCGAAGGACTACATGCCGGTCAACCGGGCCGAGCTGCGGGACTACGTCAAGGCGCGGTTGAAGGTGTTTTACGAGGAAGAGCTGGACGTACCGCTGGTGCTGTTTGACGAAGTGCTCGAGCACGTGCTGCGTATCGATCGTATCTTCCGTCAACCGCAAGGTCACTTGCTGCTGATTGGAGTGTCCGGTGCGGGCAAGACCACGCTGTCCCGTTTCGTCGCCTGGATGAACGGGCTGTCGATCTTCCAGATCAAGGTACACAACAAGTACACCAGCGAAGACTTTGACGAAGACCTGCGTTGTGTGCTGCGTCGATCGGGTTGCAAGGACGAAAAGATTGCCTTCATTCTGGACGAATCGAACGTGCTGGACTCGGGCTTCCTGGAACGCATGAACACGCTGCTGGCCAACGGAGAAGTGCCCGGTCTGTTCGAAGGAGACGAGTACACCACTCTGATGACCCAGTGCAAGGAAGGAGCTCAGCGCGAAGGACTCATGTTGGATTCCAGCGACGAGCTGTACAAGTGGTTCACGCAACAGGTCATGCGCAATCTGCACGTCGTCTTCACGATGAACCCATCGACGGACGGCCTGAAGGATCGTGCCGCGACCTCCCCCGCACTGTTCAATCGTTGCGTGCTCAACTGGTTCGGCGATTGGTCCGACTCGGCCCTGTTCCAGGTGGGCAAAGAGTTCACCACCCGTGTCGACCTGGACAAACCAACCTGGTCGGCGCCGGACTTTTTCCCCGCCGCTTGTCCGCTCATCAACAACACGCCCTCCCACCGGGATGCCGTCATCAACGGGTGCGTGTACGTCCACCAGACGCTGCACAAGGCGAACGGCCGACTGGCGAAGCGCGGAGGCCGCACGATGGCCATTACCCCACGTCACTATCTGGACTTTATCCATCACTTTGTGAAGCTGTACTCGGAGAAGCGCAGCGACCTGGAAGAGCAGCAGCTGCATCTGAACGTCGGTCTCAACAAGATTGCCGAAACCGTCGAGCAGGTTGGGTCATCTTTAAACTATATTTTCGAAACTGTATTCTTCATCAAGCGCTCATTTCAGGTTGAAGAGATGCAGAAATCCCTCGCGGTCAAGTCCCAGGAGCTGCACTCCAAGAACGAGGCGGCGAACGCCAAGCTGAAGCAGATGTTCAAGGATCAGCAGGAGGCCGAGAAGAAGAAGGTCCAGTCGCAGGAGATCCAGCAGCAGCTGGCCGAGCAAACGATCAAGATCGAGGAGAAGCGCAAGGACGTGATGGCCGATCTGGCCCAGGTCGAACCGGCCGTCATCGACGCTCAAGCGGGTAAGTTTGCTCTTGTATGGTTCGCCTTTTTTTCGCAGGGTTTGACAAAATTTAAAAAAATGCACTTTGAAACACACACACGTTAGCCGTTAGCAATATTAAGAAGAAGCAGCTGGCCGAAGTGCGCACGATGGCCAATCCGCCGGCGCCCGTAAAGCTGGCGCTGGAGTCGGTCTGTCTGCTGCTCGGCGAGGACGATCGCGGCGGCGACTGGAAGGCCATCCGGGGAATACTGGTCAAAGATAGTTTCATCACGTCGATCGTCAAGTTTGACACGTCCCAACTTACGTAATTATCGTTCGCAGAATCTCTACAAACCTAGTACCTTCGGATATGTGTATACGATAATAATAACCTTCGCTAATAATGCTGGAACAACTAAAACCAGAGAGCCGTGTCCGCTTCAAGTGATGTGAAACAAACAAACAAACAAACCAGAAACCAACCATTATATAATGTGATAACTTTTGGCACTCGAATGCGGAATGAGGACCGTGTACGAAATTAATCCTTTAATTCCCCGCCGGGAAGGGTGCTAATCTCGTACAACATAAACAAGGGGAGCAATTCCATGTGGGTCACATTTCACCTCAAATCGATTAAAGCTAAGTACGGAGCTCGGAAGAAACGCAGCCAAGGCGCAACTTTCCTATTCCCTTTCTTTGCGTAACCGCCCAAAAAAAAATCATAATTTCAAAATATAAAAAGTATATTCAAAAATATAAATTTAATATTTCTATTCTTTCAATTCAATTTTTTTTTAAATTTAGAAATTTTAAATTCTACCATTTTTGCCACTATCCTAAATTATATAAAACCAGGTAATTTTCGACCATTTGGAGCACACATTCAAAAAATAATAATAAAAATAAAATCCCCTGATTTTCGAATTTTTCAATTAGAAATTCAATTTTATAATTTTAGTTTTTTTTATTCAATTATAATTATAATTTTTGAGCTTAATTTTTTATTTTGAAATTAAAGGTTATTTAATTGTAGAAATTTCGCGACTTAAGTTTTGATTTTCAGATTTTTCATTTTTTAATTCTTGAATTTTAAGATATTTGTATTTTTGATGAAGGCTTTCTTGGACCAGTGAAAAAAAATATATAATTTAACCCAAAAATTACGACCTCCTCGTCACAGTGTCCTGATGCAAACAATAACCGAGCTCGAGCTGTCACAGCCCCGTGAAATATGTTTGCTGACATATCGGATGGTCAGCCAAAAACAACCAGCTAGAAGTCGCCTGACGAAAAACTTTTCCTAGAAAGAGATAGCACATCTGCAGCAAATTTCTGACTAAAATGCCTTCTTGCAAATTAAAAAAATCAAAATTATAAAATTTTGCAATTTGAAGTTTTCCTATTTTTTCTGAGAACTTTTGAATTTGTAGATTTTTAAGCTTCTTAATTTTTTAAATTTCACAATTTGTAGATTTTTTAAATTAGGGAATGAGAACATTTTTATTTTGAAGTTAGAATAGTTGAATTTTCCAACTTTGGATTTTTTGATTTTTCGTTTTTTTTTTAGTATAGAGAATTTCTGAATTTTACTCTTTTCAGTTCTTCAATTTTTGAATATTTTTTTAGTTCCTGAATTTTATGATTATTAATTTTGGAATTTCAAAAAAAACATCAAAACAAAATGCAAAAAAAACATCAAAATATTGAGTTCTTAAATTTTTGATTTCTTAATTTAATAAAATCTTTTTCAAACATTTGCATTTTTGACTTCCAACATTTCTAGTTTTTGAATTTCTTGGATTTTAAAATTATTTATTAACTGAAATTTGATTTTTTAATTTGTTATTTTTAAATTCTTTAAATTTTGATTTTTTTTATTTGAAATTTTTGGTTTTTGGAATTTCAGATTTTAAGTAATTTTTTTTATTTTTGAGTTTTAGAATTCCAAAAATTTTATTTTTTTATTCCAAAATTTTACAATAATAATGCATTTCCAATTAATAAAAAAAAATTAAATGCTGAATTCTTAAATTTTGATTTCTAATTATTGAAATTTCAGATTTTTTACGTTTTTCTAATTTTTACATTAGAGCAACTCTCTATGAAATCGGCCGTTTTCGACAATTTTTATTTTTTGTATTTTTTTATTTAACTCAAACTTTGTGGGGGCCTTCCCTATGACCAAATAAGCTATTTTGCGTCATTGGTTCACCCATACAAGTCTCCATACAATTTTGGCAGCTGTCCATACAAAAATGGTATGTAAATATTTAAACAGCTGTAACTTTTGAGTGAATTTTCTGATCAATTTGGTGTTTTCGGCAAAGTTGTAGGTATTGTTGAGGACTTTTGAGAAACAAATAGGTACACGGGAAAAAAAATTGCAGATTTTTTTTATCAACTTTTTTTTTCACTAAAACTCAATTTCCCAAAATACGTATTTTTTGTTTTTCGAGATTTTTTTTTAATGTTTTAGGGGACAAAAATCCGCAACTTTTGAGCCATAGAGGTCCAATCTTCAATGTCTCTTAGACAATTTTATAGAAAATTTTCTGAACTTTTCAAAAAAAATTTTTTTAGAAATGGTCTCTCATGGTCACTATTTTTAAAAATTGAAAAACTGCAAATATTTCGCTAAAATCAAACTTTCGGTGGCTATATCTTGAAAACGGAGCCCTTTATCAAAAAATCTGTAAAGTACTTTTGGATTGCAAATTCAATTTTGCATTAAAAAATAATGTCAAACATGTTTTTGCATGAAACTTCGATTTTTTTTCCAAAAATCACTATTTTTTTCAAAAAATCATAACTCGGCGGCAGATTTTTTGACCATGTTTCTCTATGGTTCAAAAGTCCTCAACAATACCTACAACTTTGCCGAAGATACCAAATTGATCAGAAAATTCACTCAAAAGTTACAGCTGTTTGAATATTTACATACCATTTTTGTATGGACAGCTGCCAAAATTGTATGGAGACTTGTATGGGTGAACCAATGACACAAAATAGCATATTTGGCCATAGGGAAGGCCACCACAAAGTTTGAGCCAAATCAAAAAATACAAATAAAATTCATTTCCGTTTTTGGTAGAGAATTGCTCATTACTAAATTTTTAATCTCTTTAGTTTTTGAATTTATAATTCTTGAAAATCTCAAATTTGAAGTTTTGAATATTTATATTTTTGAATATTTAAATTTCTTAATTTGCAAATATTCTTTTTTTTTTTTGACTGAAAATTAAATGATTTATTTTATAGCTTTTTCCTTTGTTTAACTTTATTTTGAGAATGAAACAAAATCCAACGATATATTTCGGCATTTTGAGATTCGGTCTTATGAGACTTTTCGTTTCTGTTGACTTTTCCGTTCCTCCGAGTTCCACTAGTCTTTTTTTTAAATAATTGACCAATGCGTTTTTTTCTATTCTTATTTAAATAACTGAAAATGACTATTAAAACTTGTTGCTGCTGATCTTGAACATTTCCAAGAGAATTTCTCATTTTATTTTACTAGGCAAGACAGTGAGCAAGAGCGAGATTCTCAGAGAGAGTTTGGAGGTTCTTTTTCGTATTTGGAGCAAATTTGAGGTGTTAATGGAGTTTATGTGGAATTGCTCGCTTCTAATGTGAAATTATATATTACTCAACAAAATATTTATCCAATCATTGTTTCGTCATGTTGGCTGGCATCATCAAAACTAAACGATCCGATTTTTCTTTCTCTCTTTCTTTATCATTGTCGTCACCTCACCACGCCTAACATCCAACAATCACCACTGTTTTAAAACAACAAAAATATCTGTTCGATCTGCTCACACACCTTGTTTGCTAACCATCACCGCACCACAAACAACAACAAAAAAAAACAATATTTATATCCAACCCAAACCTACTAAAACAACACCAACAAAAAAACAGCGGTCAAATCGATCAAGAAGCAGCACCTGGTCGAGGTGCGCTCGATGGCGAATCCGCCGGCCGTCGTCAAGCTGGCGCTGGAGTCCATCTGTTTGCTGCTCGGCGAGAACGCGTCCGACTGGAAGTCGATCCGGGCCGTCATCATGCGGGAGAACTTTATCAATTCGATTGTGTCTAATTTCAGTACCGAAGACATAACGTAAGCATGTTGTTTCCACACTTCTTTTTCTTCTTCACTAGTTTGGTTGGTTTTATCTTCCTTTTTTGTGCTCTAGTTGCACCACCACCGTTAGAAATAGTCTCGAAACTTCCCAAGTCTTCTTCGTCCCCCGTTAGTTTAGCACACCTTTGAAGAGTTTCGCTGCCCCTTCCCAATAGACGACCTGTAAAAAGCTTTGAATGCATGCTGGTTCGCTGGTAGCTTTGCGTGTCCTAACACTTTGTAGTTAACGTTGCGAACTAACCCGCGTTGCTTGATCGCGTACCAAGTGTCCTGCGACCCGTTCTGATGTTAACTCTCTTAAATCTAGTGACGATGTCCGCGAGAAGATGAAGTCCCGCTACCTGAGCAATCCGGACTACAACTTTGAGAAGGTCAACCGCGCCTCGATGGCGTGCGGTCCCATGGTCAAGTGGGCCATTGCTCAGGTGAGGATTGAGTCTTACCTTATTGTCATCTTCAAGAACTAATCCATCGTTCCTTTGTAGGTCGAGTACGCGGACATGTTGAAGCGCGTGGAACCGCTGCGCGATGAGTTGGACTCGCTGGAGCGACGTGCCGACACCAACATCAAGCACGGCCAGGAAGTCAAGGAGTTGATCACGCAGCTCGAGCAGAGTATCGCCTCGTACAAGGAAGAGTACGCGCAGCTGATTTCGCAAGCGCAGGCCATCAAGACGGACCTGGAGAACGTCCAGGCCAAGGTCGATCGGTCGATTGCCCTGCTCAAGAGTTTGGTCATCGAGCGGGAGCGCTGGGAGGCCACCAGTGAGACGTTCCGCTCGCAGATGTCCACCATCATCGGAGACGTGTTGCTGTCGGCGGCCTTCATCGCGTACGGCGGTTACTTTGACCAGCACTACCGTAGCAACCTGTTCTCGACCTGGTGCCAGCACCTGCAAGCCGCCAACATCCAGTTCCGGGCGGACATTGCCCGCACCGAGTATCTGTCCAATCCGGACGAGCGACTGCGCTGGCAAGCGAATGCCCTGCCAACTGACGATCTTTGCACGGAGAACGCGATTATGCTGAAGCGCTTCAACCGGTACCCGTTGATTATCGACCCGTCCGGACAAGCCACCGAGTTCATCATGAACGAGTTCAAGGACAAAAAGATCACCAAGACCAGCTTCCTGGACGATTCGTTCCGTAAGAATCTCGAGTCGGCACTCCGGTTCGGTAATCCACTGCTCGTGCAAGACGTCGAGAACTACGATCCGATCCTGAACCCGGTTCTCAACCGTGAGTTGCGCCGTACCGGTGGCCGTGTGCTTATAACTCTCGGCGACCAGGACATCGATCTGTCCCCGTCCTTCGTAATCTTCCTGTCGACGCGAGACCCGACCGTTGAGTTCCCGCCGGACATCTGCTCTCGTGTCACGTTCGTCAACTTTACCGTGACGAGAAGCTCGCTGCAATCGCAGTGCTTGAACCAGGTGCTGAAGGCCGAACGCCCCGACATTGACGAGAAGCGGTCGGATCTGCTGAAGCTGCAGGGTGAGTTCCATCTGCGGTTGCGTCAGCTGGAAAAGAGTCTGCTGCAGGCGCTGAACGACGCCAAGGGCAAGATTTTGGACGACGACTCCGTCATCACCACGCTGGAAACGCTCAAGAAGGAAGCGGCCGACATCGGTCAGAAGGTCGAGGAAACCGACAAGGTCATCGGAGAGATCGAAACTGTTTCGCAACAGTATCTCTCACTGTCCCAAGCGTGCAGCAACATTTACTTCACCATGGACAGCTTGAACCAGGTCCACTTCCTGTACCAGTACTCGCTGAAGATGTTCCTGGACATCTTCAGCACCGTGCTGCACAACAACCCGAAACTGGACGGCAAAACCGACCACACGGCACGACTGTCGATCATCACCTCCGATCTGTACACGGTTTGTTACGATCGCGTTGCTCGCGGAATGCTGCACGCTGACCGGCTTACGTTTGCCATCTTGCTGTGTCGAATCCATCTCAAGGGAACCAACGAAGCGAACCTGGATCAAGAGTTTAGCTTCTTCCTGCGCAACAAGGAAGGCCTGGTTTCGTCTGCTCACCACGTGGACGGAGTAAGCGCCGAACAGCTGGAATCGGTTACGCGCCTCGCAAACCGCTTACCGATCTTCCGCAAGCTTCTCGACAAGATCCAATCCATGCCGGAACTGTCGGCCTGGTTGCAGCAAGGATCACCCGAACAAAACGTGCCCCAACTGTGGGACGAATCCAAAGCCCTGTCGCCGGTCTCATCCTCGATGCATCAGCTGCTGTTGATTCAGGCATTCCGACCGGATCGCGTCATCGCCGCGGCCCATCTCTTTGTATCCACCGTACTAGGAGAGCACTTCATGCCCAACGCCGAAAAGGAGCTCGACTTTACCGCCTGTGTGGAGAAGGAAATCGCAAGCAACACGCCGGCGCTGCTCTGCTCCGTCACCGGTTACGACGCTTCGTCACGCGTTGACGACCTGGCCGCCGAACTGAACAAGCAAATCTCCAGCATCGCCATCGGATCCGCCGAAGGTTTCAACCAAGCCGAACGGGCCATCAACATGGCGTGCAAAACCGGCCGCTGGGTGCTGCTCAAGAACGTCCACCTGGCCCCGCAATGGCTCGTCCAACTCGAGAAGAAACTGCACTCGCTGCAGCCCCACTCCGGCTTCCGGCTGTTCCTCACGATGGAAATCAACCCGAAAGTTCCGGTCAACCTGCTGCGTGCCGGTCGTATCTTCGTGTACGAACCACCGCCAGGCATTCGCGCCAACTTGCTGCGTACGTTCTCGACCGTACCGGCTGCACGCATGATGAAACCCCCGAGCGAACGCGCCCGACTTTACTTTCTTCTTTCGTGGTTCCACGCCATCGTGCAGGAACGTCTCCGCTACGTCCCACTGGGTTGGGCTAAAAAGTACGAGTTCAACGAGTCCGATCTGCGCGTTGCCTGCGATACGCTGGACACCTGGATCGATGCTACCGCCATGGGTCGCACAAATCTTCCCCCGGAGAAGGTTCCGTGGGATGCGCTAGTAACCCTACTTTCCCAAAGCATCTACGGTGGCAAGATCGACAACGACTTTGATCAACGGCTGCTCTCTTCTTTCCTCTCTAAGCTCTTCACCGCGCACAGCTTTGAAGCGGAGTTTGCCCTGGTGGCAAACGTGGACGGAGTTGCCGGCGGTCCAAACGGCCAACGGCACATCACGATGCCGGACGGAACACGGCGAGACCACTTCCTGAAGTGGATCGAAGCGCTGGCCGATCGCCAGACGCCGTCATGGCTTGGGCTGCCGAACAACGCCGAAAAAGTGCTGCTCACCACTCGTGGAACCGATCTGATTAGCAAGCTGTTGAAGATGCAGCAGCTGGAGGACGACGACGAGCTCGCGTACAGCAACGACGAAAGCCTCGACGCGGTGCAGACCCGCCAGGAAGATGGACGTCCCTCGTGGATGAAGACGCTGCACAACAGTGCGCTGACCTGGCTGGAACTGCTGCCGAAGCAACTGGCCACGCTGCGCCGTACCGTGGAGAACATCAAGGATCCACTCTACCGCTACTTTGAACGCGAAGTCTCTTCCGGAGCCAAGCTGCTGCAAACCGTGGTCAGTGATCTGCAGGACGTCGTCTTCATCTGCCAGGGCGAAAAGAAGCAAACCAACTACCATCGTACTATGCTCAGCGAGTTGGTCCGAGGAATTCTCCCAGCCGGCTGGAGACGTTACACCGTTCCCGTCGGTTGCACGGTAATCCAATGGGTCACGGACTTTAGCCAACGCGTCCAACAGCTGCAAAAGGTGTCCACGCTGGTTTCGCAAGCTGGCGCCAAGGAACTGCAGAGTTTCCCCGTGTGGCTGGGCGGACTGTTCAACCCGGAGGCGTACATTACGGCCACGCGCCAGTGCGTAGCCCAGGCAAACAGCTGGTCACTCGAGGAACTCACCCTAAACGTGACCATCACCGAGAACGGCTCGGACGGGTTCGACAACCTGAAGGACAGCAGCTTCGGTATATCCGGGCTGAAGTTGCAGGGTGCCCAGTGCAAGAACAACCAGTTGCTGCTGACGTCGGCCATCATGACGGAGCTGCCGCTGACGCTGCTCAAGTGGACCCGCATCGATGCGGAGGGTGCACGGCCAACAAAGCTGACGCTGCCGGTGTATCTGAACTCGACCCGCACGGAGTTGCTGTTTACGGTCGACATGACGGTCGCGCCCGGACAGGATCCGCACAGTTTCTACGAGCGGGGTGTGGCGGTGCTGTCGTCGACGGCTTTGAATTAAAGATGATTAATATGATATTGCTTACAATGATATAACACTAATCTCATTACAATATTTATCAACGGTTATGGTTTAATGGGTCAATATTATCACACAAAAAAACTAACTTATCTCACAACTATTTAATCGAATAAAGTTATTAATCCAGCATTTGATGTTTGTTATGTTTTCCAAAGAAAATGCCTTTACTGAATTAAAAAAAGCATTTTAAGCTGACTCAGAATTTTATCATTTTCCTTTCAAAATATTCTCACGATCACGCACAGATAACGTCATGATTCGAATTCCCGGACGCTTCGAAACCCGGACACTTCATCTTGTTTTATCAATTATTTGGATATAAGTTCGCATTATAAATGTCAAAACTGTGTTATTTGATGAATTCCAACATCAACTTCCATTTAAAGTTTGTTTGAAAGCTGTAGTTAATGCCAAAACAATTAAATACAATAAAATTATAAGTTTACCAAAAATGCAAAACATTTCAATTGAAATATTTCATAGGCGTTCGAAGCACCGGGAAGGCGAAGCAGAAATTTATGGTTTCGATTTCCTTAAATTCTAGCTAATTTTTATATAAACTATCGATTGTTTTAATGTTAACAGCTTATTTGAGACCTATAGAATGCCATTCACTAACATTTCAGTCCCAATTTGTGCGATTCATAAGTAAAATCGAGTGTCCGGAAATCGAAGCAAAAGTTTCCGGATTTCGAATCAGTTTTTATCAGTGTCCGGGATTCGAAGCACAACAAGCATTTTAAGTTTCAGATAAAAAATTGTTAGAAAAGACATATTTTGCATGCATTTTCTTGAAACTGACTGTTTATACTACGTCCTGATGATATTCCTACATTTCCAACTTATTACATGATTTTTGCCAGCTATAGCAAAAATGATATGCTACTAAGTGTCCAGATTTTGAATCATGACGTTATAAGCGGCCACCTTTGAAAGATTTCTACTCAAATCTAGGCGTTGCCCCTGTTCACATAAATGTCCCATGTGTATTTAAAAAAAAAAATTGAGTACTTGCAAAAAGGTATTTAAGTATTAGAAAATATTTTGTTATTTTTTTTTTAAAACGAAATTTTCAAGCATTACATTTTTAAAAATTGCATGCACGACATTTTTCGTTCTTATATTTTTTATTTTATACATTTAAATTATCATTTTCGGATTTTTCGAATTGAAATCTTGGATCTTAATTTTTTTAATCTTATGGTTTTGGAATAAAAAATGGTTTAAAAAAAATCAAAATCCAAATTTAGTTTTTTTAAAGGTTTTTTTTTATTTTTATTTATTTTATGTATTGCGCGATTCCCACTAAATTGGACTTCGCACTATTGCTGTCGATAGCACTCTTGCAACTTGTCTAACTGCTTTGGGAAATTTAAATTTTCCTCAAAAACGATCATAGCGAGCCGAGGTTGCTCGCTTGTTTTCACCTGTCAATCGCACTTTTAAAGTGCTAAAAGTTCTGTTTGGTGGAAACTGCGACTGGAAATGTAAATAAACAAAACGTGGTTGCCTAGTTTTTTGAACTCTTGTCGTCAAAAATGCGAGAAAAAAGTGCGGTCTAAATCCAAGTTGCAGTGCAGTTTACTTTTTAAGAAGTTCACAATTCCTAAGTAAAATTTTCGAAGCCCTAAATTTTGAAGTATTATTTTTTTAAATAATTAAAAAAGTATAAAAATTTAAAATTCGAGCCATGATTTCAACATTTTAATGAAAAAAGCGAAAAATAATTGTCGGTGCTGTACATTGGAATTTCATAACATTTCAAAACATTTTTAAACAAGCCCAAACATGCTAAATATGATTATCAATGCAGAAAAATACATTTTGGTTTGTTTTTTGTCGATTAGACTTCTGTTTTCATGGAAATTTTGAAGTTTTTTGGAATTCCCCACCCCCACCACCCTGATTTTTCAGACCAATTTTGAAGGGTGCGACATAAACGTAAAAAATATTTGCAACGGCATTATTCGCTGCATTTGCATATTTTTATTCATATATTTTTAATGTTTTCATTTCAAAATTTAAATAAAAATTAAAGTTATATCAACTCAAAAGCAGATAAAATGTATTTTCTTTTTTTTGTGGTTGTCAAAAGACAGGCTAAGACCACAGTTGGTCCATCTGGCCAAAAAAAAATGTATTTTCCTGCGATGAGCATGTTTGAACTGTGTGTGTGTGTGTGTGTGTGTGTGTGTGTGTGCAACCAACAAAACGGGACCACGCGGTCGCTTCTTACAATTGAGTTGTTTCCATGTATTTTAGATTTTAAATCCTATCCAGATTTTTAAGCGAAGATGGCGTTCGAATTGTGAACGCCCGAAATGTCAAAGTCACGCAGTGGTACCAACATTACGAAAAAAGTGTGCCATAGAGTTATCTAAGCCCGATCTCACGCAGACTAGCTTACCATTTGTTTTTGCTGGCGACCACAAATTTTAACCTAAAAATCCATCGTGTACGTACACGCAATACATGCGCACGTAGATAACTCTATGGCATGACAGCCACATTTTTTTCTAATGTTGGTGCTACTGAGCGATTTTGACATTTCGGAGTTTCGGACGTTCACAGTTCGAACGCCATCTTCGCTTAAAAACCTGGATACATGCAAATAACTCGCATAGGCATTTGGTAGGTGTTAGCTCTGCCGAGCTTCAGTGACCTATTTCTACGCAGGCTAGCCGTGCGCGAGGTACTTCAGCTTGAATTGACAAGCCCCGCCCTAAAGAACGTTTGCATCAATCGGATTCAAACGTTATTTAGCACTTCCGAGTTCTTGTCAAATGGACAAAGACCCAGCACGTATATAGTTTGAAGTAGTAGTATTCCTAATTCTAACAATCCAAAGGACGGGGGATCGAACGTTCATGTTTAGAGTTTCAAAAATTCATATTTCATGATCTTTCTCGTTTGGAGCAGATGGGAATCGAACCCAGGATCATTCGCTTACAAAGCGAACACCGTAACCAATCAGTCACGGCTGCTCCCTGCGATGAGCATGTTTGAACTCATTTGAAAACATTTTTAATTTTCATGAAATGCCAATGTACCAATGTATGTAGAACGAATGATTGGAGAGCAAGTGGGCGTGTGTAAAAGTGTAAAAAAATTGCATTTTAAACGCTTTTTTCATCCAAATGTAGAAACCTAGGCCTAACACCCTAGCTGGGTTGACAGGCAGCAACGCTTTACATACCACACTGTAACTGAAAATCGCACTTTGCTGAGTTCGTTTTCGCACTTTTTCATACGATTTTTTCAGTTCAACTGCGATTACACTTTTTTGTGTAATCGCAGTTACAGTGCAACAACTCCACAAGCCTTGCAAATAAAAACATTTTTTTTTCGTTTATCCTTATAAAAACAGTATTTACATACAACGAATGTAGTTTTAACATAAATTCCTGCGTGTAAAAATTACTCATGTCGAAAATTGATTCGATGTATTTTCGACCTAATTTCTGACACCCCTCCCTACAAAATCATCGAATTTTCTGTTCTGTTTTGCTTCCCGTCATTCGCGTTTTCGCTGCGCTGATGTGTTGGCGTTTGCCCTCTTGCAAGTTGGTCAGATTTTTTTTCCGAGTTCCAACATAAATTTTAAATTGTGCCGAAATTACGCGAAACAAGTACCCCGCCTCGTCGAACACAATGGCCAACGTAACGAACCTGCTCCACATCAACGTGGACAAACTGTTCGAGCAGTGCGGCGTCGCGGACATTGACCTGGTGCACAAGCGTCTCCAGTCGGAGGTGGAACTCAAGCGGGAGGAACTCCGGACGATGGTTGGGTATGCGATTGTTTGCGTTGGCCATTGAAACTGGTAGTTATTCATTGAAGAATTTGCTTTTAGGGAGCGCTACCGGGACCTGCTGAAGGCGGCGGACACCATCGGCGATATGCGCACCACGGCCGGGTCGATAATCGAGAACGTGGACACGATTCAGGCGGCCTGCCGGAAGTTGAACGACCACCAGCTGATTGGCTTCCGGACGGATCATCAGCAGCGCAAGTTGCGCAAAACGACGAATGATAATTTCCACGCCGTGATCGTGCAGATCAAGCTGCTGACCAGCCTTCCCGAGATGATCTGGAGTGCGATCGACGGGGAGGATTTTTTCGTGGCGACGCAGCTGTTTATCTTTTCGCGGCACATTTCGACGGGCCTGCAGCTGGACTCGAACGCTGCCCTGATGGCCAAGTTTCCGGTGGCGAAGAAGCAGTGGGCGGTGCTGAGTCAGTTCTTCTACACGATTAAGCAGAACTGTTCGAGTTGCTTGGAGCGGGAGGATTTGCAGCCGGAAGTGGCGGCCAAGTGTTTGGCCAGCCTGGTGCTGCTGGAAAGCTGCCAGCTGGATCATATTCTTTCCGTTTTTGTTCAGATGCGGTTGAAGGCGTTCGCGGGCGTTTTGGCGGAGGGTTCGCGCCACGAGAAGGTTAGAGATAAAATTTTAGCTAGTTTGAAGCTGTTGATGAACACGGTTGAGCTGATTCACACATGCTTCGTTGGGGTTGATGGGTTGTTGATGCGAGAGTTGAACTTCATTACCGGTGAGAATGCCCAACCTACGATTGGATTGATCAAATCGGAAGATCCAAAAATCATTCAAACATTGCCGGATATAATCAGCAGATTTAGACCTAGAATACAGCTTGAGGCGTTAGGCGATGAAAGAGTAGGTAAACATTCAAACATCTGGCTGCAGAACGTGGAGAAAATTGCGACGAATCAGCTGAGCAAGTTGATGAACCTTGTGCCGTCGATTAAGGTGCTGCACGATATAAGAAAGCTTTCGCTGACGGTGGCCAAGAAGCCGGAAAGTTGGTCTTCAACTTGTGCTGAGTTGTCTCTGCAGGAATCGTTGGATTTCTACAGCAAGTTTTATCAACCGCTGATCAACGCCAGAGTCAGAACCATTATCAAACAGTGCTGGCTGGAAACGATAGCCCAAAATGGTGACGACGTTTCAAAGTTGCTTACGATGAACGCCAGCAACAAACAGCTGAGAGATGTGAAATCATACGTTTGGCAAGAGTCCAGCGAAGATGTTCCTCTGAACTTGAAGGACGCGCTGGACTGCGCAAATCTTGCCTCGCATCAGCTGTTGATGAAGTCGCGAGCATTCCCACCTCCGCTGGTTGAGCTGGTTTCCTCTCTGGACAACCGACTGGAATCGCTCACGAAGGACGTGACGACCTTCTTGGGTGCGTCAACCCCCGATGAGGCACAACAGTTGATTGAATTCTACAGCGATTGCAGCTCCGAAAGCATCTCCCAGCTGCTAACAACTATCAAGTCAGCAGACTATGAACGTTCGCCGGAAAATTACGTCCTGTTGGCGAGGCTCCTTGTGGCTTTCAAAGAACTCTGCCCTGCGTTGAAGAAATGCCTCACGCCGTCGCAGTTGAGCAACGCTGAAACACTCATGCCCTGGCAAAGTGAAGATTCCGAGTTGGATGCCAAGAAAGATCGCTGGAACAACGCCGCTGGCCTGCTGGACGAAGAAAGCCTCGCATTCTGGAAGCTTTGGCTGGAGCAGTTTGTTAAGAAGTGGCCCGTCCTTGAAGGGAACGTAGGCTATCACACGCTGCTGACGGAATTTCCGGTGAGTTTAGCTTAACAAAACTGTTCACAAATTCCCTAATCCTGCCTTCCCTCTCTTCCAGCTCTGGGACACGGTGACCATCGAGGAAAACGACGAGCAAAACCAGCCCGTTCAATCCACCATCCGCGTCCCCGCCATGCCCAGCTTCCCCCTTCAAAAGCTCCTCCACGTGATCGCCACCCTCCTCAACTCCCTCATCCCGCACACGATCCCCAAGCGCATCATCTCCCAAATCCTGGACCTCATCGGGAACCGTCTCCTCGCCCACTACCAAACCCTCACCGCCAGCGAGTTTATCCAGCGAAACCAAAACTGCTCCCTGCAGTACTACTTCGACCTCAAATTCATCCAGCTCCTGTTCACCGCGGATCGCGAAAAGAAGCAGCAGACCGACGCCCTGATCGCCACCTACCGCGCCCACATCGATCCGTTCGATTTCGACGTGTTTCACGCGCACGTCAACGCCAACGTCAAGCGGGCCGTCACGCGGATGCAGCACTTCTTCGGCGTGCTGCTCGTCAACGGTGAGCCGGCTTTGGGGGGGTCGGCGACGACAACGGCCAACAAAAGTGGTCAGGACCGGAATCCGAACATTTTGGCGCTCGCCTCGAACAGCGCGAGTGAAACGTGGTTCCCGCTGTTGCCGATTGTGACGAAAGAGGCGACGGCGCAGGGCAATGCGGGACAGGATGCGCCGAAGGTGGCCAAAGTGGCGGATGAGAAGGTGAGTTGAGTTTTGCAATGTTTGGGAGGGAATTTTATGATTTATGAAAATCCACAGGATACATTTCGTATATTCTGATCACGAGACGTGTAGAGCAAGTATCTTTTGTGTGTGTTTGTGTTTGATATGATCGTCATTTTGCAATTACTGATCGCTGCTTATCATATAATATTCTCAAAAAACAAATCCCCAGCAAGTTACTGCCGTTCTACGCATTATTCTCAAATGTTCGAAAAATTGCAATTGAGACAAATGCGATTGATTTTTTTTTCTATGTTTCTACGCATAATTGTTTCGGAAGTCTCTGTTCGCCCCGGTTATTTTGTTTTCGAAAATGTATACTTTCCCTTGTTCAGGAGGTAGTTTTAAGCAACTTGATCTAAGAAAAATTTTACTTCTCACGTTTTATTTTTTTCTTGTTTCATGTTTAATATTTTAATGTGCATTTATTTTGTTTGATTTATGGTTGTTTCTGAAAGTATTTGGATTGTTTTGCCACCTCCTTTCTGATGTGAACATCCCTACTATTTTTGAGATCACACCAATACTAATGAAAACAAATGACAATGTGAACAGAGATAAAGTAATAAAGCCGAGCGATCGAGTCGCCCCTTTTCGATTACGACCAGCAAGCAGACAACATCTTCTTTCATTTAGCTCCAACCGATACCTGTCTTTCGCGTGGTTATCACTTTCATTAACGTTTTCCTTAGGGCATCTCCTCCGCTGGGGTGCAAATCAAATTTGCACCCGGCTCATGAATACCGAGATCAAATTTGCCACCTTGAAAAAACTCCGTCATCCCCACCGCTAGGGTAGCAAATTTGCCACCGAAACAAGCCCACCGCGGGGGGCAAATATGGGTTTTTTATCATTTTTTGCTCTCGTTTACCTCCAAAATCAATAATTATGTGTTGATTCATGCCTAGAAATGCTAAAAGTTTATTAAACTATTTAATCCTATTGAAAATTTCAAAGAATTTCATTTTTCGAAAATGTTGAAAGTTAAACCATTGGCTCTCGAGTTTGCCCCCGAGTCTGCCACCGCGCGGAGCAAATCAGGTATCAAATTTGATCTCAAGTTCATCTGTAGAAGAAAAATATGTGTCGGTACCTGTCGGGTACTCATTTTCTGATACCCGACAAGTATCGGCAAGCCGGGGGCAAAGTTTTGAATGCGTGTTTCGGAGATTTTTGTATGTCTGCACTTGTGTATGATTCTAAAATTCAAAAAAATCAAAAATTCAAAAATTTTAAAATTAAAAAAATCAAAAATTCAAAAAGTGAAAAATTTTAAAATTTTAAAATTCAAAATTGCAAAAATTCAAAAATGCCTTTAAATAGTTTTTTTTAAATATTCAAAAAATTAAAAATTCGAAAATTCAAAAAGTCTAAATTTGAAAATTTGGAAATTCAAAAATTCAAAATTTAAAAATTCAAAAAAAAATAAAAATTCCAAAATTCAAAAATTTAAAAATTGAACAATTTAAAATTTCAAAAATACACAAATACAAAAATACAAAAAATCAACAATACAGAGATTTTTGTATGTCTGCTCTTGTGTATGATTCAGAAATTCAAAAATTCGAAAATTTAATAATTTAAAAAGTTAAATATTGAAAAATTTTAAAATACAAAAATTCAAAAATTTAAACAGCTTAATTTTTTTCAAATATTCAAAAATTCGAAAATTCAAAAAGTCAAAAATTTTAAAATTTTAAAATACAACAATTCAAAAATATAAAAAAGTCCGAATCTCAGATATTTTAATGAAAACGTAATTTTTTTTTTTATTTTTCCAATTTTTTCAAATAATTTTCATTTTTTGATTTTTTTTTAATTTTATTTTTTTAAATTTCTTTTAATAAGTTATTTTTTTTAATCTTAGGGGAAATTCTCGAATGTTTGGCAGGTTAAGCACTCGCTCCTAACTCCATCCAATTTGCTGATTTTCACTATTTAAACAACTAATTTTGCAAAACTTTTGATAGAAACTGGCTAACTCACTTCTTATTGAGCTATTTATCACTCCATTTCAGTTGAAAACGCTTTTAATTAGCTTTAATTGAATGTCAAAGTTCTGACCTGCCAACATTAGAGGCACGCTGGAATTAGATGCTGTTCCCCTAATTTTTTTATGTTTTTTTTTTAATTTTTTTTTCAATTTGGATTTTTTTAAAACGTTTTATTATTTTTTTTTTAAATGTTTTAAATATTTTAAACATGTTTTTAATTTTTGTTTTAATTTAATTATTTAATACTTTTTTTATTTTTTCAATTTATAATTTTTAATTTTTTTTTAAATTTAATTTTTAATGTTTTTTTTCAATTATTTATGTTTTTTTTATTTTTTTTATTTCCTATTTTTTTTTTATTTTTTTCAATTTTTTTTTAGTTTTAAATTTTTTTTATGATTTTTTTTAAATGTTTTTAATTTTCTTTATTTTTTTTTATTTCATTTTTTGAATTTTTTTTATTTTTTTCAATTTTTTTATTTTTTTTTTTATTTTTTTAGGCCGTTGCAAATATTTTTCAAAGTTTATGTCCCTCGGCTCTGACCAAAGTCGAGGGGGAGGCAAAAAAAATATAAAAATTTAAATTACAAGCCTAGGTTTCAACATTTGGATGAAAAAAGTGTTTTAAAATGCTGTTTTACAGGCGTACAGTTGCTTTCCAATCATTAGTTTTGAAAATGTCGAGTTATTGACGGAATGTTTTTTTCCTCAAAAAAAGTTTTTTGGTGGGACTGTACATTGGTATTATAAACGCGGGAAAATGCATTTTAACTGGTTTTCAGCTGGTTAAACTTTAATTTTCATTAAAATTTTGAAGTTTTTCGAAAAAAAAAATTTTGCCCCCTTATTTTTCAGGCCAACTTTGAAGGGCGACTTAAACTTTGAAAAGTATTTGGAACAGCCTTAAATTTTTTTTATTTATTATTATTTTTTTTCAATTTTTAATTTTTTTTTTGTTTTTTGTTTAATTTTCTATAAATTTTTATTTTTGTTTTAATTTTAGTTTTTATTGCTTTTTTATTTTGTATTTTTTTTTATTTTTTTTATACATAAAAAAACAATTTAATTTTTTTTTCCGTGCATTATTCCATTTGCCGCAGTAGCATACAACAGGGCGGACCTTTCAGTGTTCTATCAACTTGATTCATAATTCATGCCATCAGATTGGGTAGTCAGAGCTTCAAATTTCAGTGCACTTAAGTGCATATTATTTTTGATAGGTTGGTCAGATCTTCAATCTTTTGAACTCGTTGGAAAGGTCTTTTGATTACCTTTCCAACGACAGATCGCATGATAGATCCGGACAACGTTTTCATCAAAATATCTGAGATCCGGCCTCCAAAAAGTGCATAAATAACACTTAACTGCGTATAAGTTTTGATAGGGGTGTTAGATCTTCAATATTTTGAACTCGTTGGGAAGGTCTTTTGAATCCTCTCTAAAAATGTAGAACATAACCGGGTTTCTAACAAAAACCACCCTTTTTACAATTTCCGGACTTTTGTTAAAATCGTTTTTTTAGCACAACTTTTGAAGTACTTGACTAAACTTTATAATTTTCAATGGCGACTTATGGGACCCCAAGACGGATCAAATGAGACCAAAACGGTCCAAATCGGGTCAGCCTGTGCCGAGATAACTCAGTGCACATTTTTTGATCAACATCCCACCACACACACAGACATTTGCTCAGAATTTGATTCTGAGTCGATATGTGGGTGGGTCTAGGAAGTCAAATTAAGAAAAAGGTGAGGAAGGCAAAATGATTCAAATTAAAAAAAAAACATTGAATTCTTAAATAAAAAGTCAAAACTTTTAAAATGAATAAAAGAAACCTTGAAAAAAGTGAAGAAGAAAAGAAGCAAAAAAAAATCAAAAAAATCAAAGGTTTAATAAATTTTAAAATTCTTTAATAAAAACATTCTTTAGCACAAGTTATCCGTAGTCCGCGCCAAAATTTCACTGTGGATCAAATCATTTTTTTTTTGTTTTTAAATTTTACTAAATATTGTGTCTCTGGACCTGAAATATGATTTCAAAAATGTGATCCGATTTTTTTGTAGTCTAAGATGATGATTAACAGCGGCGCCGAGTTCTGAAATATAGCGATATTGAGATAGGTTCTGTAACATTTTGCGTTGTAATGTATAAGACAACCAACTGGTTGAATTTGGTCGCAAAAATATTAATTTCAATTAAAAAATCATCTTATTATATTATTCCTTTTTACGATAATTCTAGATTAAGTTTTCAAAACAATCTATCTATGGTATTCCTATGCAGATAGGACCTTTTGAAAATTTAATCTAGAATTAAAAGTTTTTGGATGAGTTTTTTTTTTATATTTTGGACTTTTAAGTTGATTTTTTATTTCGCTCCCCGAAATGATGGTTCGTTAAAGTGAATTGAGTTGTATGCAAATATTTTCTTTTTCTGTAGATTCAGAAACGTGTTGTGTTTGAAAAAAAAATCAGGAGCAAAACGTACTAAGAAAGAAATGCTTTGATATTCTAAAAAATCACTATGCAATGGAATGAAATGTGAAATGTGGCTGAAAAAAATACAAAAAGCAGACAAATGTCTGAGCAATATATTTTAATTAACCGAACAATATATCAAAATTTTAATATTTAATATTTATTGATATTTATTGTCGAAGTTGCAATTTCAAAATTGTGTTCAGTTCAATGAATGAAATATTGAGTGTGGTGGTGAAATTGATATGACTGTGATTTTCCTAATTGCGTCGTGCATTTTCCTCACTAATCAAACCTGAAATGTTCACTAACACCGTTGCAAGCAAACTAAATCAACCCGTTGCTGCTTATGTAATTTGCTTTAAATAAAATTATTTTTAATTGTTTTTTTTTCACTATTTCCAGCAGAAGCAGCCCGGTGGCCGTGCCCCACCCAGAGAGAACCAAGCGCCCCCGAAAGCCAGGGAACCCTCCCGGGAGCCTCCCACGCCGTCGTCATCATCATCCGCCGTAACGGCCCAAAATTACGCCAAGGGTGCGGCTGCATTCTTCGGCTTGGACAAGGACTGGTTCCGGTAAGAAGGGGAAGGAAACAAGATATTTTTTTCCGATCTAATATTAACCGTTGCACCGTTTTTTGCGTCTTTATTAAGGTCACCTAATTTTAATGCGTCTTAAGTCTTATTTACAATATCTTAACGTTAAAAATAAACAAATAGAGAAGAAACAAAATAAATACTTGCAAGTTTAGAGAGTTATAAATTTAGCACAATTTTGTTTTTTTGTTTTTCACAGACTTCAAAGTGTCCATCAGGTTGTCCAGTCTACCGCTTCCGGAACGCGGTCAGCTGCGGGTGTTGGCCGGGGAAGGGATTGAAGCTGACGACGCTGCCGTCGCTACTTCTTATTGCCACCCTTTTTTCCTCCCTTGTCTCCTGCTCCCTTACCTCCAGCAGCACCTTTATTGTCATTTCCACCTTTCGATTTGGCTGCGCCGCCTTTTTGCTGAAACCAGGCTCAAATGGAGTGAATCCGTCGCCGAAGGACATTTCGGTTTAGAACCAATCCCACGGGTTATGAACGATCACAACCGATAGGATTGGTTCCACGTGTGTGATAATTACATTGCCTCCGGCAGCAGCAGCTGCGTTTCCACCGGCACCACCTCCGCCACCACCTTTGCCTTTACCCATATTTAATCACTTGGTTAGAACACTTTTGAACTTTTTAAAAATCTTTGATCCTCTCGAGCCAACGTCCTGATCTCAACTGCGCCACGATCATTTCCCATCCGGACCAGGTTGACTATCTCTTCTCTCTATTTCACCACGTCCCGTTCTTTCGTGACAAATACAGTAGTAAAGAAAAAAGCTTCACGCAATATACAAATTCGATATAAATTATATAGTCGTTCACAGCTCAGCTCACCGTGCTCGGCTGTGAATCGTGTGAAACCCAAAACAAGCTCAAACGAGAGAGCACAAAAAAAAGGTTTTAAAAATAGTCAATAGAGAAAATCAGACAAAAAAAAGTGCACACACATCAAACAACAACAGTTTGTGTCCATGTTTTGTGCTCAACGGAAATTTCTTCTTAAAACGACGACAGAAAATATGTGTAACGACAGCCGCCAATCAGTTAGCTGTCCGTTGTCCGACTCCGTTTAAAGACTCGTTGCCGCTGATTAGCTCATTTGTCCGCGTGGGATGTTCACAGGAGTGCTGAAAAGTGTTTCCACTTGTAAATGTTTTTAAAAGCCGTTATTTCCGCCTTCACACGAACGTGATGAACGATTAAGGGCCAACGTGGTCGAATAACCTTGAACTTGAACGGGGTTTTGCGAGAAAATGTTTCACTTTTATTTACGCGCCAGACGAACGAGATTCAGCTTCTGTTATGAGGCGGTCAGGCGGATGACGCGAACCCAGCTAGAAGAGCGTATTGGCATTCTGGGAATGGTGCCAAATTAGCTTGTAGAAAAGCAGGTTGATTTTTTTTTTCTCGACAATTTTCTTGCAAACAAATAAACGATTGGAGCAGTGACGATTTGTCCTTTATTCGGAGGTGATCGTTTAACAATGTTTTTTTTTATTTTGTCATTATTTCTTAATTTTAATAATTTTGTAAAAAAAAAGTAGTAAGGAGAATCCTGGCAGATTCTCCTACATTCAATTCTAATTTTAGTCCAAGTTAATTGTACTGGCGCGAATTTGAAAAGTTCACTAGGTTTTTGCCTTTCTCACCTTACTGAGGAAAGGCTATAAAATCACTCGAAAAATGAACTTAATAATTTGACCTCGTAGACCCACCTTCACGCAAACATATCGACTCAGAATCATGTCCTGAGCAAATGTCTGTGTTTAGGTGGGTGGACAAAAAAAATTGTCACTCGATTATCTCCGGACCAGATGAACGGATTTTGACCTTATTAGTCTCATTCGATCCGTCTTGGGGTCCCATAGGTCTCTATTTAAAATCAGCAAGTTTAGTTAAGTACTTCAAAAGTTATGCTAAAAAACGATTTTGGCGTATGTCCGCAAGATTGTAAAAAGGGTGGTTTTTGCAAGAAAACCTATCATGTTGCATTTCATACAAAATTGTCCAAGGAATTCGATAAAAATAAAATATTAACCCATTCTTACATTTTTAGAAAGGGTTAACATTTTATTTTCATCGAATTCCTTGGACAATTTTCTATGAAATGCAACCTGTAGAAATCCTTTGGATCAAAACAGTTGCAAAGTTATGATTTAAAATTTTTTTTAATAAAATCGTCAAAAATGAGGGCGGTGCCAAAAATAGAGGGACCGTCCAATTAGCTCCAAACTTGGGATTTATGATAACTATCGATAGATGAACGTTCCCTCCATGTTTGGTCCAAATCGGTTAAGGTCGAGCCCAAAAGCAGGGTTGTTACGGGAGAGTCGAAAAAAAATCCGCGCCGACCTAAAATCCGAAACCGCGCGAAATCCACGCCATATAAAAAAATATCGCGACCAACATTTAAAAAAAAAAAAAATTTATAATGAAGAAAAACTAATTCAGAAAGTATTTGATTAAAAACTCGTTTTATGTTTAAAGGCTCCAAAAGAATGAAAGCAATAAATCCATTAAAAAAAATCCTCAAGAGATGGTCTAGGCAAGGGTCATTTAAAAAAATCTTCAAAATAGAAAGTACAATATTTAAAAACCTAAAAATTTAACTTCAAAAATATAACCTCAAAATTAAATCAAAATCTAAAATTATAATATGATAAAATTTTAAATTTCGAAAGTCTAAATATTCAAAATCCAAGAATATTTATACAGTTTGTAATCCAAAATCCTCGCTAAAATTTCACACCGAATGAAATTTAGTTTCCGATATTTAAAATAATGTCTTCTCATAATTTCAAAATCTCTTACACAAAATAGGACTTCAAAAATTGTGGAATTGAAGAATTTAAGAACTAAGAATTTAAAAATAAAAACATTTAAGAATTTAAAAATTTAAGAATTTTAGAATTTAGGATTTTAGAATTTAAGAATTTTAGAATCTATAAGCTTAAGAATACTAAAATTATTTTAGATTTGAGAATTTTTTTTCTATATTGTTATGAATTAAAAAATATTTTAGTTTTTAAATTTTGATTTTTTAAATCTTAAAATTTTTGATTATCAAAATTTTTGGTATTTTGAATTTCAGATTGCTAAAATTTTGAATTTAGAAATTTCAGATTTTTAAAATTACGATTTTAGAAATTTCGAAAAAAAAGTTATATGTATGTATTTTGATTTTTTTATGTCATAATAAAAACTATTAAAACATTTTTTTTAGATTTTTTGAATTTCTGAAGCTTTGAATTTGGAATGTTCTGATCTTTTTATTTTCGCCAAGAATGTTTAAATTTAGAAAAAAAATATTTCTACCGATTAAATTCCATTCCAAAATTCGAAACTGGAGGCCAGCTTCTGTTACGTCCAATCAAGCTCATATTTGGCGCCCACCAGAACAAGCCCCAATAATAGTTTTTGTTACACATTCTAATGTCTATATCTTCGGGAATAGTTTGTAATATTTGATTTACAAAATTAAAAATTGAATAAATCCAGTATAAAATTCGCAATTCGCAATTCGCAATTTTCAGTGTAAGAACGGGCCTTGACCGATCTTATGCACTAGGTTCCCGACGAACACGCACTGCCCTTACACCTACATCTCACCCTTGCTCTGAGTCAGTACGAGCAGCACGCTAGAACACGCTTTGAGTGTTCGTGCCAGGCATGCACACCTTCTTTTCCGGTTACGCATTTTAACTCGGCCGGGGGTGGTACATTATGTAGGGTTTGATGTAAGTATAAGCGCCTAACCGTTTAAAGTGTGCCTATCAACTTTCATTAAAGCAAAAACTGTTTTATTTTTAGTTTGAATTCAAAAACTAATTGTTATTTACTGTGTTTTGTTTTCTCCTGAAATCTTTCCTAGTGTTGAGTCGTGTTTATATGTTGCTATTTCTTTTGTCGCGGTGTTTTGTTACAATTTTTGGTCCTAAGCATTTTATAAAAGTTTTTCAAAAGTACAATAGTAATGTTTCTGTTGATTCTTTGATCATTCCAAAAATTGAGTAAGGGCTCAAACCCCACTTGTTTTAAAGAAAAGGGTGAAGATTGAAAACAATGGACAGTGAAAGAAATATATTATTGAAGAATCAATAGTAAAAGAAAGATAGTAATTAATGAAGTAGATAAAGAAATAAACAATAGTTAATAAATAGAGGCAACAAACAAGCTTAGATTGTATATAAGGGCAATTTATAGGGCAGATGAAAAAATATTCAAATAGCTAAATAAAGATAAACAAAATTCACATCGCTACCAAATTAAGGGAAAACAGACAGTTTGTTACAGCAGCATCAATTAGTAAATAGAGTGGAAAAGCGTTGAGAAATAAGAGAATCAAGAAAATAAAATCGAAAACAAATGGACGATAATAAACAGAAGGCGTGTTAGAGAATCAGTGAAACAAAATAAACAGAATATAGATGGTAGATAGAGAGCCTGGAGCCTATTAGAGGACGTACATCTCAAACTAAAAGCACCAATCGAAGCACGAGAACTTTCAAACGGAGGTACCAATCGAGCAAAAGACAAAGGATTTTGCTCGATAGGCACCTCCGCTTGACAGCCTCCGCGCCTCGTTTGGCACTTCAGGCCTGAGATGTCCGTTCTCTAACAAGCTCCAGGCTCTCTAATGGTAGATAAAAACGGAAAGAAGAGAAACCCCGTTGTGCGATGTTTCAGGTACATCCACAGCAGTTGACTCAACATACTGCGAATCAAAACAATACCGTCTACAATCACAAATTACTTCCCTTTCCAACATTGTTGCGCCCCTTTCTTTTAGCCGTCTCGACTCTGACCCGCGGTGGTCAAAGGTTTACGATCCGTTTCCACAGGCCACCAGCGTAGGTCATCATGAAAACCAAGCCAACGTGGAGGTAAGAAAATAGGACACTCGCAAGGAACCAGAGCTATACTGTTCTGATCAAGATAATTCGGATGATCTAACAGAACTACGGATGTAGTTAGTTACGCTCCTTCCAGGATGTTCCTTACGTGGACGTCAACCGAAGAGCACGCAACAAGGTCAGTGCCATTGCATGCTCTTAGGTATCAATCCTTGGCCTGCAATAAATCCAGTATAAAATTAAAAATAAATAAGGATAAAAATCATCACTCAAAACTCAAAAGAAATTGAATATTCAGAGCCGGAGATGTTAAGAAATGACAAGAAACATATGAAAAATAATTTCTACATAATCTTCATCTTCATTTTTCGACGTTTTATACTAAGAAAATACAAACAAACATTTTCAGAAGAAAATTCAATAAATAAAAATTATGAAATTCTTGCACTCAAAGGAAAAAAGAAATTATCGTAATTCCTGATTCTTTTATTTATCAAAATTGCCATCCGCGCGAAATCCGCGCATGAGCAAAATTAGCCAGCAAATCCGTGCCAAATCCGCGCAAAACGCACAAAACGCGCCATCCGCGCGATCCGCGCCGTCCGTAACAATCCTGCAAAAGTGTACTCATTTGACCTGGAATGACCCTTATTTTTTAAAAAAAAAACGTCACTTAATTCACCTTTAGGTGGTTGGTGCCTTCCTCACATTCATAAAGTCAATTCATTCAGTAAAAATAGCAACATTCCCCCTTAAAGGCTAGTATGCTGATCGGAAGGAAAGGGGTCAAGAAACAGATTTACGAACAGCAGAACAAAGGAGAGAGAGCGATTTCTTGGGGCTTTTCTTCACCCTCTCTGACTTGCTTGCGCTGCCGCTGCTGCCCATTTGATTTTTTTCTTGACCGGTTCCTTCCGAAGTGCGTATACCGCTTAAAGGGAGAGGGTGAAGAAAAGCCCCAAGAAATCGCTCCCTCTCCTTTGTTCCGCTGTTCGTAAAGCTGTTTCTTGACCCCTTTCCTTCCGATCTGCATACTAGCCTTAATAGTTTAACAAATCAACTTTATTACTCATTTCTTTTGATAGGGTTCGCAGACCTTCAATATTTCTGGCTCATCGGCAAGGTCTGGTAAAAAACCTATTTAACGATAGTTCGCATGGAAGATTCAGACAATATTTCTATCACCATATCTGAAATCCGGCCTCCAAAATGTCTATAAATAACACTTAAGTGCTAATAACGGTTGATAAGGTGGTCAGATCCTTGATGTTCTAGGCTCATTTGAAAGGTCTTTCGATTATCTAACCATCGACAGGTCGCGTGATGGACCTGGACATCATCTTCATTGAAATATCTGAGATCCGGCCTTCAAAAAGTGCATAAATAACACTTAAGTGCTAATAACTTTTGATAGGGTTGTATTTTGAAAACTAATGATTGAAAAGCAATTGGACGCATGTAAAATGCATTTTGAAACCCTTTTTTCATCCAAATGTTGAAACCTAGGCTTGTAATTTAAATTTTTATATTTTTTTTGCCAAATAAACCAAAAATTGACGTTTAGCGTTGATTCAACAGTAATCAGTAAACAAAAGATATTTTTAGAACTGGTCACTTATGGAAAAAATGGAAAATTAATAAAAAACGGTGTACTTCATCAAAATTTCTGTAAATACTATTCGAATACAGTAGTTGTTCGGTAACTGGGCGTTGTTTAACCGGGCTGCCTTTTAATTGGGCGCTCGATAACTGGGCCGTAGCACAGTTAAAAATCCGACAAACGTCAAAAAACCAAAACAAACCGAAATGACCGAGGGGTTAATGGATGCAAAAATCATGTTTAATAAATAAAAATCTTTTTACAATTTTTTATTTAATTTCAAGTCACAATCAAAAAAATATGAAAAGTAAGCATTATAAATATATTTGACTAACTTTTATTTTTATATTTCTTCTGGAAAATATTATGCATCGATGATCCTCTCGTTATTTTTCGTTCAGCCCAGTTAACGAGCTGCATTCGGTGACTGGGCTACGATCTCAGCCCAGTTACCGAACAAGTACTGTACAAATAAATTTTTGGGGTATGTTTTCTATTTTTTTTTAAATCGTGAATTGGCGGTTTTATTTTTGGCTGTTCATCTACCATTTTTGTATACAGCAATTCTACGTCAAACCAGCAGGACACAGCTAAAAATTGCTCGGATTTGGCACAAATGTGGCTTGTTAACTTCTTGGCTATATAATAAGCTGTGCCGTGTATTTTTTATTGTTTGGCGACTAGGTTGTTTCTATCCGATATAGGATGGTCCAAAAATAAAGGCATCAGAATGGCGGTACCAGTTTCAGCTAGCTGTTTTAAAGGTTCTAAAAGAAAGGTGATAAGTTGGGCTTTTCAAAAAAAAAAAAAAAACTAAGAAATTTTCAAAACTTTTGTTCAATTGTTCAAAAATGATACAATTCCAATCTGAATTAAAATGTGTGCACTTTGATGGTGGACGGTAATGTTATATGAATTTTTGAAAAGAGAAAACTTTGTAAATCCAATGAAAAAAGACAAACACTTATCGACAAAAATTTCCGTACACTTTGCCAAATTATCGCGACACAAGGTCGCACGTTTCCCATCGCTCCTAATTTCCGTTTTATGATTTTTTTGTTGTTGTTGGTTTGTTTGCCAATGCCATCCTCACTGGCAGGCCGTCGTAACCGCGGCAATGTCCTTGCCCATTCATAAATGCCGGCACCTAATTTTAAGCCGCGCGCGAAAACGGCGTGGTGGCGCGTCGTCTATACTGAAAAGAGCCGACGCAAAACACAGCAGAGCATGACATGACAACGGTGTGTGACGCGACGACATAAGAGGAAGTGTCGCGGGAAAAAATAGAATGTGGGTCATCGGCTTTTGGGAAATTTTGTGAGGTTTGGTTTATGGATGTTGTTGTTATCAATGTCGCGTTGTTTTTTGATTACGGGTTGAAGGTGATTCATATGCTCAATTTCAAAGAATAATACATGATTTTGTTTTGAACAATATTAAGAGTTTTTATTCTTGAGTACCTGTTTTTATAACACGAAGTTTAAAAGCGATCAACGGCTTAATATCTTAAAAATGCACAAGTGTGTTAGTTTGTGTAAAACGTGGTTTAACCTTCGGTCTTATCTAGATCACAAATTTTCTGCAGCACGTTTACAAGATGTAAGGCATGTTCCTTAATCACGTTGTGGGCGGAATCTGCACCGGCGTCACTAACCGGTCGTCGCAACGTTGCCCCAAACAGCGTCTTGTAGTGCGCCGCAAGCCGATCGTTCTCGGGCTTTTTAGCCGCCAGCTGGCACAGCTTTGTCAGTGTGCGCAGAATCACCTGGAGGCGCTTCTCGAACAGCTCGAGCAGTTTCTGCAGTTCGTCGCGGTCCACGTTGGCGCCGCCACATTTTGCGCTGGCCAAGCACTCGATCATGGCGCGGCTTTGCTTGCACAGCTCGAGCGCCTGCTGCAGCTGCCGCAGCTTGGCCGGAATGGTCTGGGCGAGCTCGCACTGGTACTCCTGCAGGGCGATCCGCTCCATCTGGATGCGCAGGTATTCCTGGGGTTCGCTGAGACTCTCGAAGATGGCGACCGCCTTCTCGTAGTGCAGTTTGCACAGCTGGAGGGTGGTCTTGCGGCGGTTCTCCTCGGCGGCCGAGCGTAACGAGAAGTGGTGGTAGGAGGCGATTCTGGGGGGAAGAAGTTATTAATAACTCAAGGTTTTTCAGTCGTACCAGCCATCTTACCTGTGGTGAATCAGCGCAGCTCGGAACGAGTACAGCACCTGGCGGGGACCGGTTTGCTCTTGGTCGCAGATTTTCAGCGCTCGCTGAAGCATTCCAACAACCTCCTGCTCGAGTTCATCGGCGTTCTGGGGGGCGCCCTCCTGGTCGATTGTGCTATGGTCCTGCAACTGCTTGGCCAGGTTGAAGGTCGCAGTCGACAGCTCCCACGTGACCAGCGACCACAGATCGGGGTTTTCCTTCCGAGTGCCCAGAACGCCCAGCGCTCGCTGGTAGAACGCGAACGCTTCGTGGTAGAACTTCTTCTGCAGGTGCACGTTGTTGGGCGTTTCCCCGACCAGATGGATGTGCGCCCGAAACCGCATAAAGCGACCCATGTTGCACAGCAAAAATGCCAAATTCGTAGCATCGTTTGCTTCCTCAAACAGCGCGACTCCTTTCTGCAGCGAGTCGTAAGATTTTCTTGCCAACACCTGGTACAGTGGTTCCGAATCTTCGCCTTCCCGCTTCGACTCGGTCCACTTTTGATACTCCTCCTGGGCCCAGTGCATGTACTTAACGCCGAGCTCGTTCCGAACGCTACCCAACCGGCGACTCAACTCGTCCCGGGCGTCCTTCGACGCACACTCGATGGCAGCCTCGTAACAGCCGCAGCTCGTGACCATCAGCTGCTCAACGTTTTCCATCGGCAGGGGCAGCGAGTGTTCCACCTCACTCCCAATATCCTTCACCAGCTCCTCCATTATCAACTGATCGACGCGACTCTCCTGCTCAAACTCCTCCAAATACTGCCGAATCTTGGCCCAATTCTTCGCCAGCTGGAAGAAGCAATCGCCAATCCGACCTAGCAGCAAACTCCGCTGAGACGATACGCACGAAATGTACTTGGTGACCACCTGCTGGCACCGGATGGCCGCGTACAGGAACCGCAGCGAAGTTCCGTACTGTTCCTGCGCATAGAACCGCTCGGCCAGCGTGGCATAAGTGAGGCATGCCTTCTCAAACAGCAAAATCTTCAGGTGCACGTTCCACGACTTGACGACTCCGATTTCACCCTTCAGCAGCAGCGATCGTGCGTCAATCTCCGTACCCGTTCCGTCGGCGGTGACCCGTTTCTTCTCAATTTTACGCTTGCTCTTCTTCTTCAGCTGCTTCTTCGCTGCGCACTCCCGCGGGCCTTCCGCGTCTTCTCGCCACGCCATCGGAATCGGCTCGTCCGGGTTGGCCATTTCCGGTTCCGGCCTGAGCGGACTGTACGGCAGCGGTATCGGATCTTCCGATTTCGCCAGGTTCGGATGGGTTTCCTCGTGGTAAATCTTGCGCTTTTCTTCGGCCTTTTCCTTCTCCCGATTTTTCTGCTCTTCGCTGCTATCAAAGTACTGCAGGCAGCTCAACCCGTCAACGATATGTTGCAACGCGATTTCGCACCGTTCTTCAATACCACCCACCAGCGGCGGAGGTCGCGCATTGTACCGCCATCCGTCACTTCCGCTGTACTCCTGCAACGTTTCCTCGATGCTTTTGATGGCCGCTTCCAACCGGTTTCCGGTGTGCTCGGCGTACTCTTCCGGGTGCGGTGACGAACTCGCCGTCTGCTCGCCAAACAACGAACAAGACTCATCGTCTTCCTCGTCCTCCAGCGTGGTGTTGAACTTGGGCGACCCAGGGTCGGTCTCGGCCGGGATGTGCAGATCCGACAGAATGTAATGCGACGAGGTCACGATTTGAGGATACTTTTCCTTCGGCAACAGCTTTATGCAGTTGTCCAGCAGCGTCTTGATGGCACCGGCTTTGGTTGCGGAAATTCCCTCCGGCGAATTCTTCATGTTACGGGCGACCGTGTACAGCAGCATCGCGACCGGAATGGTGAAGGGGTTCTGATTGTGCTGGTCCTCTTCTTCGGGTTCCTCCTCAACCGCAGCCTCCGACGGACAAGCGTTGTTACAGAGAGTCGTCAAATCGTACAACTTGACGACTTCGTCATTCTTCGCCTTGAACAGCCAGTACGTGTGACCGGCCTTGGTTGCGTTGGCCTTCAAAAATGCGAGAATATTCTGAGCCACGTTCCTTATCACTTTCGGAGAAAACTTGGAATTTTCCATCTTGGGCAGATCCTCAGTTTTTAACAGTTCGTACCTTTGGACAAGACCGTCCAAATGGTAGCACATCACGACCTCCGGTACGTTGCACATCAAATTATCCAGCCAGTAATCGATCCCGGTGAGCACGTTGATCGGCTTAGACTCGTCCCTCAGCCGCAAACTTATGCACGGACGATTCGCGCCACCAAAGATGGGCATGTCGGTGCCAATCAACATCCGAATGTCCTCAAACGTCCACACCACGTTACGATTGAACACATGTTTGTTCTGGTGCGGATCGGGACTGTGTTCTTCCTCGTCCGGTTCCGGAAGCACTGGCCCGGCCAAAGGCAGCGGTTTAAACATCCGACACTCGTCGTCATCATCGTCCTCTAACGGCCCATAATCCGAGCCACCCTGCTCATCCTCGGCCTTCAGGCTGTAGTACAGAAACTTGGACGTCAAATACTTTGCCGCTAGCGCCTCGCGACTCTTCGGATGAATAAACAACTTCTTCTCGCTTTCGCTCAAACTGTTCAAGATGTTATCATAGATAAACGACCTCAGCCAGTGCCACTCGGTCTCCTCCTGCCGCAGCAGATACTTGGCCACGTCAAACTCGTCAATCAGCAGCGTATTCTCGACCCGGTGCACAATCATCGAAATCACACTCTTCCTCGAGTACGGCAACTTCAGCAGCCGCTTAATGTTCTCCGCGTCCGACACCACGTCCACCCCGCACCCAATGATGTCCGGAAACATGTTCGCCATCCGGAAGCTGCTGAAGCCGCCGCCCTGGTGCGACAGAAACTGACCCAACCCGTACGAGTCAGCCGAGTTGCTCAGCCAGTTGGACGGCGGCAGGTTGAGGTCGGTGTTACACTTGAGCCGCGCAAACGGTGCCGTGCTCTGGACGTTCAGAAAGCGCACGATCGTTTTGACCTGGTCCTTTTCGTGCTCCGAAGACGGGCCCGGCGAGCAGTCGTTGGAACAATCCATCTGGCGGGAGGAACTCCGTTATCTTCACTGAATCACCAGCCATCTCAAAAACTTACCTTGCATTACTATTTCGTCAGCGCAAACAAATAGTTTAATTAGGTCGCGTTGTTGCAAATTTAAGCACTTTTTCGTAAAACTGAACTAACTTCTTGCGAAGAAACTAGAGAAGAAACAGCTAGAACATGCTGGAATCTGGCTCAAAAACAACAGCTGCTTTTGACAGCCATGCGCAATCAAAACAACACGCCTAGGCAACGGGTTTGGCGATGCTGGTCGAAACGAGAAGTGGGCGAGAAAAAAAACATCGACTACAGTGAAGCCTCCGTAATACGGTGTGATAAGTCGAATAGAGTTATCTAAGCCCGCGCTCACGCACACTAGCACGCCATTTGGTTTGCTGGCGTGTACAAAATTTAACCTCAATCTTTTTCGTGTACGTACACGCAATACATGCGCGCGTAGATAACTCTATGGGCAATTTTCAAAAAGAGCCAGTACACTCAAACCCCGATGGTTTGACACCAACTGTTGTCAATCGAACGGGGTCACTTTTTTGTTTGACACCCCTTTTACACGGAGTTCACACACACTACCAAACGATTGTTGTGATAGTGTGCGTGAGCGCTGTGTAAAAAGTGCCAGTTCGTCACTTTTTAGTTTGACTTTGACCAACCAACGCGGGGTACAAACTAAAAAAGTGTCAAACGAAAAAGTGACCAACCACGGACATGACACGGGGTTTCAAAAAGTGAAGCAGGTTTTCTTCTACTTCTTCTTGGCGAAAATATGCGCAAGCGAGATCGCTTCTGTCAAAATCTTCGTGCCACGTGGTTTAAAACGTAAACAAAGCCAGCTGATGATACAGACTCGTGGGCATTTTTTTGAAATGGTCGTATGAATTTATATTTAAAATACCATTTTTATAAAATTTTCGGCAATTTTAGGGTCCATGATAAATTACATAGAATCATAAAGACAAACTTAATAAGACATAAGACATTTTGAGAAATCATGCTTATTCGTGCGATGCTACTTCGACAACTTGAATGTAGATGGCGCAAGTGATAGTTTGCTTCAAAAATTTGTTCCTGGTGTCATGTCCGTTCGTCCTTGGACCAACCACCGGGGGTTGAGTGTACAGCCATTTTCGGCTTAAAAAGTTAGCGATTAATTGGTTTTGGTCCGACTTCTTGCAAAGCGAATAAAATTTGTATAAAAATTAAAAAGCATGAGAAAACTTTTGTTTTCACCTCGTAAAAAAGTTTATTTTCATGTATTTAAGAGGCAGTATTTGTAAATTCTGCTCGGTTTGTTCTATAGGTCGTATCGAGATGCTCCGATTTGGATGAAACATTCAGCGTTTGTTTGTCTATACATGAGATGAACTCATGCCAAATATGAGCCTTCTACGACAAAGGAAAAGTTGGGTAAAACGGGCTTCGAAGTTTGTGATCCAAAAAACCTAAAAAATCTTAAAATTGCTCGCATTTCCGTAAAACTTCATCAATTCCAACTCTCTTAGTTGCATTCGAAAGGTCTTTTGAAGCACTTCAAAATGAGCTATAGACATCCTGGATTGGTTTGACTTTTTCTCATAGCTTTTGCGAATTACTGTTAAAAATTGATTTTTTTAAAACCTTAATATCTTTTTGCAACAGCCTCCAACACCCGTACTCCCATAAGTCAAAAGATAGGTAATTTCATAGACTATAAGCCTACGGTATTAACTTTTTGGCCAATCGCAGTTTTTCTCATAGTTTTTTTGATTTTTCTACAAAAAAACATTAGAAAAAACATTAGTTTTTGCCCTGTAGGCCTCCATAAGGCTTTCTAGGCCCAGTGAAAAAATATAATTTAACTCAAAAATGACGAACTCCTCGTCACAGTGTCCTGATGCAAACAATGATCAAGCTGTAGTTGTCACAGTCCTGCGAAGTATGTTGGCTGACATATCGGGCAGTCAGTCAAATAAACCAGCTAGAAGTCGCTTGACAGAAAAAAAATTGCTAGAAAGAGATAGGAAACCTGATGCAAACAAACGTCCAGCTGTCATGTAAACATACTTTGAATGTGTTGGTAAATTTCTGACTAGAAAACCTTATAGCGGCACTTTTTGGTCTCAATTTTGTCATATTCGGAATCCTCGGAAAATTTCACGTTAGTTAGAAGTGTTGGAGTGATAAATTTGATTTAAAAATAATTAAATAAAACATTTTTGAAAAAAGAAATAGATCTCATTTACCCTGTGATCAATACGTCAAATGCTGTATCAAGTAGGCGAAACCCTATTTCACCCCTCATCCAACAAATTGTAAAACAATATTTAAATTCATTCTAAATGGCAATTTTTCCAATCAAATTTACAACTCCAATACTTCTAACTAACGTGAAATTTTCCGAGGATTCCGAATATGACAAAATTGAGACCGAAAAGTGCCGCAATGGAGGCCTACAGGGCAAAAATTAACGTTGTAAAATGTTTGTTATAGACAAATCAAAAAAACTATGAGAAAAACTGCGATTGGCCAAAAAGTTAATACCGTAGGCTTATAGTCCATGAAATTACCTATCTTTTGACTTATGGGAGTATGGGTGTTGAAGGCTGTTGCAAAAAGATGTTAAGGTTTTAAAAAAATCAATTCAAGCAAAACATTGTAAAAGGACCTAAGTCAAAAATGTAAACAGACGGGATTTTTATTGCAAACGATGCCTTTAGTCTTAAACTATCACTACATATCGAGAAAACCATTAAAAATTGATTTTTATGTGAAAAAAATAACATTTTACAAAAGGCCAATGTTTATTACGTTTTGTTTATTTTCAACTTCCACATAGATCCTTTGATTCAAAGGTCCGATATAGAAACTGAGTTGTTTTGTTTTCGCACCCGTGATCGTCTCAGGGACAAACACGATGTTGTTCAAAACAAAGATCAAAACAAAGCTTGGCCCTTTGTTTTAAATTGGTAAAACAAACGATTTTTACTCAAAATAAGATTTCTCGTATATTTCTGGTCAATTCCTACCCCGTCAAGACGTGCGACGTTGTGATTCTTCTAGATAGCTACACATTAAAAAATGTTTAAAACTTGAAAGCATTTGTAAAACATACTTTTATTAAATTTCATTAGGAAAACACATTCACTAGCGCAAAAGTCTTTGATTACCGGGTAATTTTCTTCGGTTCGCTATCCCGTGTCGCAATGTTTGGTCGTTTCAGGTCATTTCGTTTCGACGATACTGCCTAAAGTACTTCGTGCTGCAGGTACACTTTTTTCTCCGGGTGAGCCGCTCATACCATCGAAGCCTCCAGCCCGTAGGAACCATTCAGCAATTCGACCAAGACGGCCAAGTGATTTTCCGGCTTCGAAGATGGTGGCTTGGGCCTTAAGTCTCGATACCAAGGGAAGCCGGAAATGCTCGACGCCTTTTTGATCGATTCTGCCGTCGATGCGATGGACACCTTCCAATAAGGCAGGACGTTCAATTTGGGCTTAGATCCGACGAAACATTGCACGAGTTAGGATTTAAACAATTTGGAGCAGCTAGCTGCAAAAATTATTGCCATTGGCACATCTGAAATGAAGTGGAGATTAATCAAATAACATCGACAAAAATCAAATTTTAGAAAATTTTACCGTGGGACGTCTCCGGTGTAACTCTGACTGGAAAATCGATTACGAACACTTCAATATCGCTATCAGACTTCTATTACACACAAAAATACTTAAAACTGGTCGCGAATAGTAAAAAAAAAGCTTTTAAAACCAAATAAAATTACTTTGCTTGCAAAAGACCAAACAGCAAAGCTGGATCTGTTTGGATTTGGCCTGCTTGGCCAAAAACAAAAGAACAACAAAAACAAACCGCCATCCTGTTTGACCCAGGGCCCATGTGGAAAGTGAAACTGTCAATTTTTACAAAGGCGCTAAAACGCAAAGGGCTGAATACGATCCCACACGAGTAAAACAATCGATCGGGGCTTATGTTACTTTTTCATCAATTTTATCGTAATAATTCAATTTTTTCATCAATTTAAGTTTAAGGATGCATAACTATACCATTTTTACACATGTTGTGTAAATAATTTTCGCAGTTTGCTTAATTGGTTTGAAATAGGAATTGAAAAACTAATTGCAAAATTCATTCTTGTTTTTCTCAATGTTTTGAAAAATTACAATGGCCGTTTTACAATGTTTTGCTTGAATTTTTAACAGTAATTCGCAAAAGCTATGAGAAAAAGTCAAACCAATCCAGGATGTCTATGGCTCATTTTGGAGTGCTTCAAAAGACCTTTCAAATGCATCTATGAGAGTTGGAATTGATGAAGTTTTACGGAAATGCGAGCAATTTTAAGATTTTTTAGGTTTTTTGGACCACAAACTTCGAAGCCCGTTTTACCCAACTTTCCCTTTGTCGTAGAGGGCTCATATTTGGCCTGAGTTCATCTCATGTATCGAGAAATTAAAAGTGAGAGTGTATGCGTGCAACATGGAGTTAAACTTTTCGAAGTGCCATGGGAACCTTCACAGCAACTGCACAGAAAGTTTAACTCCATGTTGCACACACTCTCACTTTTAATTTCTCGATAGAAAAACAAACGCTGAAAGTTTCATCAAAAATCGGAGCACCTCGATACGCTGGAATAAGGTGCAGTTCCCCTACCCATATTTTTTCTGTGTAGGCAATTTAAAAAAAATCGACTTTGCAAGCCGATGCCATTCTTCGTTCTGCTTTGCTGTTTTCTTTTTTAATAATTTTGACAGATTGAGTAACCGGCGAAGAAAATCGAGAAAATCAAACACACTCAAATAAAAACAAACCGTTCCCCGCAGTGGAAAAAGCAAAATAATGTCCGCAACCTCCAAGGTGGTGTTCCTGGGAGCCTGCGTCGTTTCGCTGGGTACCATCGGTTACGTGCACTACCGCCAGACATCGGACAGGTAAGTTTCTGCTCCACCCTATCGACGGACGAAATTTAAGCAAAGTTTGTTTCCCCCAGAGCAAAACTGCACGAGGGCGTCATCCGGGACATTCAGCGCCAGCAGCAGCGCAAGATCGAAAACATCTACAACCTGCAGCAGCAGAATGAGCTGACCAAACAGTTGAAACAGGAGCTGGAGAGTCGCGAGCAACAGGCCGCCGCCGGGGGAGGTTGAGGTCGAGTTTTCGAATTGACTGAGTTGTATTAAATGTTATATAAAAACGAGTCGTTGATAGAGTAGTAACGATTTGGTTTGATTTATTCAGTGATTGGAAACAAAAGTGTTACATTTTGTTTCAGGGAGAACGTTTGCTGTAAACGTAACTTTTTAGCTAATTCAAATTCATCCAACGATAACAAAGAAAACCAATTAAATTCAACAGTTTCAGAAACTAAAAGAAATAAGTAACGGGCGAAGCACGCCCAACTCACCAGGATTCTAATTATTTTCCGCGTTCTGGCCCGATCGATTGCCCAGATCGGCGAGACGCTTGCGTTCTGCCTCTTTGAAAGCCTTCTTTTCGGACGGGGCCATTCCGGTGCATTTCCGAATGACGGCATGACGAGACGCGTAAGCCCGCGGATTGTACGCCTTGACTTTACCGTACTGAAAAAAAAGGAAAACAAAGGTTATCTTCAAAACTGGACGAGATTTGACCATTCCAGATACCTGGTCCCAGGTCTCCTCGTCGGCGTCACCGTCCATTCCGTACGACGCCCGGGGCTCTTCCGTGGCGTGGTCCTGTTCCGCTACGAAAGTGGCCGCCGTAGTGCGAATGCAGTACTTGTACCGGTCAAAGGTTTCCCGGTCCGGACAGACCGTCTTGTGATACTTGAGCTCCGGCTCCGGAAGATCGTGCGTTTCGTTGAACGGACACTTGACGAATTTCAAGTCTTTGTGGTTCTTGCGGCATTTGTACAGATGGGTCTGCATCCGGAAGGACATAATTTGATGGGCACGGTTGTACGGACATTCCACAATGTCCTCGTAGCCCTGCATCGACAGGTCGCAGTTTCCGGCACTGGCGGGAGGAGCATCAACATTTTGAGGTTAGATTTTGACGCGACAGAAAAAAAAGTTTTCCAAACAAATTGAACCATTTTCAGGAAAAACTTACCCCAAAAGTTGCAAATTCATGTTGACCAAACAAATTTGTTTTCGATAGGTTGAAAAATCGAAAAAATGGCTCCGCAAACAAAGTTTACACAGGATTTCACACAAAAGATGTCTGCTTGGCTTCGCTGACTGGAGAACAATGAGAAAATTCGCGAGTGAACTTGCCTTGCACAAAAAACATGGCGCGTGATTCATCGGATAAACCGATTGACAATGGACGAGGGGCTGCACGATGGCGTGTTTGAGGAAAATCATTATGAAGTTTTAAATACACAAATTGGGTACTAAAGCCCTATGTAAATTTTTTTGTACAACGGTAAAAAACACGATTAAAAACCATTTCTGATCACTATTTTTCATTTTAATGCAAATTTTTTTTTTGACAAGACAACATTTTTTCGATGGATCAACTATGGTCCCCTTGAAACGAGCTGTCAAGTAGGAGCTTTTCTGTCAAGAAGGACTACGAGGTTAATTTTTCAAAATTGATTTAAAAATCCATTTTAAACTCTTTGTGGTCGTACAAAGGGTCATTGTACTCAGAAAAATAAGCTTTATCGCTGTAAACAATAATATCAGTAATCTATGCTTCATTTTAGGACCCAATTGTATCCATTGTTTAATCGAGAAATTAAAAGTGCAATATGGAGTTAAACTTTCTGTCAAGCTTCTGTGAAGTTTTCCATGACAGCTGGAAAAGTTTCACTCCATGTTACCATCTTACATCTTTCTTTTTTAATTTCTCGTAATTTTTCTGATTCAATTGGTTTGAGGTCAGGATGAGAACAGTTAAGAGCGAGTCCACGAGCAAAGCATACCCATCTCGCATCGACCTCACCAATCTGCCTGAAATATTCAGGGGTTGTTTGTACATATAAAACTAGCATTTGGCCAAAATATGAGCACTCTAGGTCAACGGGAAGTGGGGCAAATCGGGACACAAAGTTTGAAGGTTCAAAAACGTAAAAAATCTTAAAAAGGCTATAACTTAGGCAAAATTCAATTTAATTTCAAAATTCAAAATGCATCTTAAAGGGCTTCAATATTCATTTTTTAAAGGTTTAAAATGGATGATAATATACATTTTTATGTATGTTTCTATTGTGAAATCGTCTCAGGAACACGAATATGATAAAATTATCACCAGAAAATGGGATCTAAGGGGTCCCCCGAGCATAAATTCACAACCAAAAAATTCACTAAAAGTAAAAGTGTCTATTCAATATGTTATACTGCCTTACCCAAAGTGGTCTCAGTCTCAGATGGTAGTCCCAGATGTCCCCTACAAGCTGCAGGTCGAACCGAGTTGATATCTGGATGGAACACTTTTTTATTTCAGTTTGAAAATTATGCTATATTTTCACTAAAATGCCAATAACTCCCTTTAGAATTAACCAATTGAGATGCTCTACCCTGCATTTTGTTGCATTTTTGAAGCCCTTTAAGATGCATTTTGAATTTTGAAATTAAATTGAATTTTGCCTAAGTTATAGCCTTTTTAAGATTTTTTACGTGTTTGAACCTTCAAACTTTGTGTCCCGATTTGCCCCACTTCCCGTTGACCTAGAGTGCTCATATTTTGGCCAGATGCTAGTTTTATATGTACAAACAACCCCTGAAAATTTCAGGCAGATTGGTGAGGTCCAAACGACGTCCCATACAAAGGGGTATGCCCTGTTCGTGGACTCGCTCTTAAAAAATAACGGCACTCTGTAAAATAGCAAATTTAATTTATAAAATATTTTTTCTCATTTCAAATGAATTTGCCTAGAACCGTCAATTTTAACATGTTTTCGAAGACAAAAAATATCAATATCCGGGAACGGTGGTGTAGCACCAAAAAATCGGGCCTGTCTGAATCAACAAAATATTAATGTTGATAAATGTTTTGTTGCTTGAAGTCAAGTCACAAAGTCTTTTTTTGGTCTTTTGTTGAAACAAACCTTGCAAATAATTGAAACAACTCGAAATATTACCACAGATATTAGCACATTACGTTGAATTGAAGTACTGTATTTTGTCAAACTCGTTGTTAAATAACATCAACATGATTGTCATGATTCTAGCTAAAAGGATTTCGAACATGTAATACAAGTTTGATGGTTAACTATGGCATAACTTTTATTGATTTTAAGAACCTACAAAACTAGCTTTATGCTCAAACGCATTATTTTTTCCACACTTAAATGTTTTCCTTTTTAAAGTGGCGATTGATAGAAAACAAACATCTAATAAAGCATGACATGCAGTCAATACCATGTTTTTGTAATTTGATTACAGCTATAAGAATAAAGGGGCCAATGCATTAACAATTTATTTTATTGTAGCCAGATTAGTCTATTAATTGATCCATTCAGTGTGTTCAGGAAACTTTTCGGGGAACATCCAAGGAGATTGCTTCATCTCGTTCGCAGTGTGCGGTGTTGCAGTGGATCACACACGAGTTATAAATTCGAATATCGGGGCGGTGCTTTCAAAGTGCAAACATGTCTCACATCTAGATGGTTTTTTTCTTCTGCGGTTTCCGAGTTCCGATTCCTGTTTAAACCTTAATTTTATCAGCCAGCGAGCACGACAGCCCAGTGCCGTCCGGTTCGACGTTCAACGTCTTGATGACTCCATCCTCGAGCACCATCGAGTAGCGCTTCGAGCGCAGTCCGCCCAGCGGCGGCAAATCGGCACCCAGTTCCAGCTGCTTGGTGAAAACGGCGGCCGGATCGGCGAGCATGCGAACCTTACCGCCGGCGTTGTGCTGCTTGCCCCAGGCCGACATCACGAACGGGTCGTTCACGGAAACGCACACGACCTCGGCCACGCCGGCCGACTTGAGATCACCGGCTTTGTCCACATAACCGGGCAGGTGGGTTTTGGAGCAGCCGGGGGTGAAAGCTCCGGGCACGGCAAACAGAATCACCTTCTTGCCGGCGCACAGATCCGCAATGTTGACCTTGTTGGCCGGCGAATCCTCGAACAGATCGATCGATGGAATTTTGTCACCCTCCTGCGCGGTGGGGTGGGAGAAAAGGAAGCGTTAGGTGCGAGTCTGCTGAAGGAATGGGTGGCGTATCTATTATTTATGGGCAGGATATGCATACGAAATGATTATTGATTTGTGATGGATTGAGGAAGGTTAGTTGTAAATTGTCTTTTTGCTGTTTCGTAGGACACGTAATTTCAGTTTGGTAAGTTAAGAAAAAGCAATGTTACTTTGTGAATATCTAATGGACTTTTTATGACTTATCTAGTTTTGCTCAACTTTCAATGAGACTTAAAATTTCAAGACAAATATTCAATGAGACTTAAAATTTCAAGACAAATAATAGCAAATAATGGCGAACTAAATCGTCCACCTAACTTTTCACTTTACCCTTTACTGCCCATTTTTCGATTTATTTATATTTTTCCATATTCGGGAGCTTATTTTCCTCCCGCATTTTCATATTTGTCTATGAACAATTCAATTTGATTTTGATTTGAGGATTTTCATCTTTGAAGAAGGATACGCACTTGGTAAGGAACCAGTCAAGAATTTATTTTACATGGGCAGCTACCGCTGAAAAAGCAAGAATACCTAATTTTTTTTGCTCCGGGTCTCGCAAAAGTTCTCACAACAGCAACTTTTTTCTTAATAAACCCGGAAAAATAGAATAAGGCTCTCTACTCGGCTCTCTAGGTCCAGTAAAAAATATAATTCAACCCAAAAATGACGAACTTCAGGCGGTCAGTAAAACACCAGCTAAAAGTCGCCAGACAAAAACTTTTACTAGAAAGACAGCAAATCTGATGCAAACAAACTCCCAGCTGCCTGGTAAACATACATTAAATGTGTTGGTAAATTTCTGACTAAAAAGCCTTTCTCAGTAATTCTGATTTCGACCTTTTTTATTTTCTGTATTTTATTAATTGGCTCAAACTTTGTGGAGGCCTTCCCTAGAAGCCATTTTGTGTCTTTGGTAGACTCGTTTTAATATTTATGTAAGCTAATTTACTATCCAGGCTGCTATGTACCATGTACATTGTACCATGCTACTAACCACACAGAAAAAAATGATGCTTGTATTTTTTAGGAGAGACATACTATCCTGCATTTTTCGTGGGTCTTTTTGTAACATCTAAAGCGGTACTTCGAAAGGAATCGGTCAAGAAAAAATCAAATGGGCAGCAGCAGTAGAGCAAGCGAGTCAGAGAGGGTGAAGAAAATCCCCAAGAAATCGCTACCTCTTCTTTGTTCTGCTGTTCGTAAAGCTATTTCTTGACCCCTTTCCTTCCGATCTGCATACACTCAAACCCCGATGGTTTGACACCAACTGTTGTCAAACGAACGGGGTCACGTTTTAGTTTGACACCCCTTTTACATGGAGTTCACACACACTACCAAACGTTTGTTTTGATAGTGTGCGTGAGCGCCGTGTAAAAAGTGACAGTTCGTCACTTTTTAGTTTGACTTTGACCAACCAACGGGGTACAAACTAAAAAAGTGTCAAACTAAAAAGTGACCAACCACCGGGGGTTGAGTGTACTAGCCTTAAGGCTGTTTCTGAACGAAAAAAAATCGGCGTGTATTTGTCTTTCAAAGTATTTTTTACAGATAGCCCGTCCAATTTCCTACAAGTTCGTCTTTGACCATTTTTTGATACGATGCAACGGCTTCGAGATACATACAGCAATATTTAAAAGTATTTAAATTACGAAATACAACACTATTTGAATAAAATCCGTCCTTTTCAAATGTAATTTTCGAGTGAAACTGGTTCACCGATTTTTTCAATATCCCAAAATCTGTTTGTCTTTCGAGATTTTTTTTACATGATTTTGGGGACAAAAACCTGCAACTTTTGAGCCATAGAGAATTATGATCCAAAATTGTGCCACCAAGTTAAATTTTATTTTTAAATAATGATTTTTGGGAAAAAAATTATACCTAAAATTTATTTGACCTATTTTTATGTAAAATTGTATTTGCAATGGAAAAGTACTTCACAAATTGTTTTATAAGGGGCCCCGTATTCAAGATATAGCCACTTACAGTTTGATTTCAGAGAATCATTTAAATTTAATTTAATATATTTCCTTCCTTTTTGTTATACCTCTAAAGAAGTTTTGCGATTCAATTTTAAAAAAGAATAATCAAAAACTTTCCTTAGCAATTTAAACAGGAGCATTGGTAATCCCCTCGTTGCTATTAGTTAAAATGACATCATGCATGAACTTCTGCAGGTTCATTTTCAGATTACACGCTTATTTGCAATGAAATAGTTCGAACATTTAATTTAAAATAATAAAAATACACGTTAAACAAAAGAAAACCCACAACAACTCTTTGCCAGCAAGCAGTAACATAACTAAAATTTTTGGCACCCTCAGCAAACGTCAAATCATTAGAGCTTCATGACGTTTCGCGTACGCACACTAGCGCATCATCTGATTTTGCTGGCCGGACAAAATTTAACCTCAATCTTTTTTGTGTACGAACACGCAATACATGCGCACGTAGAAACCTCTATACAAGTTGCTGCCGGATCTTTTTCCGAATTTCTCCCGCAATAGATCTGGCAACAATTTTGTATGGTTTGACGTTTGCTGAGGGTGCCGAAAAAAGGTTAACAAATCACTTCGTGCATCAGGTGCATCAGCCAATATGTTTTCTCTCGACAGTTTTCAAATTTAATTTATATTTCCAGTCAAGTTTAGGTAAAAACACAGTTCTTTATGAACGACGTTGAAATTCTCCAAACAAAGAAGATAAGCGTGATAAAATTTACAAACGATTTCTAATTTGAACCTAGATTTGGACATGCTTGACGAATTTTGGACTCGTACTGACCGAATCAAACACTCTTTTGAAATATCACCTCGAACTGGTCGATTGATACAGTTTTCCCATTTTATTATGTTAAAAATTGTAGGTTTTTAGTTTTGATTACATGATCCCAAATGTTTAGTTCATTTCTACGGAACACAGCTAAACTTAGTTTATAATAAAGAATTCTCTAAAACTCTAGATTTTTTACTCTATTCGGTAAAAAGCAATTCTAGTAGCTCGTCTTGTCAATGTATTACTTGGGCATGGAAACAACTTAAATTAATGCGATCCCGCAACCACGAACCCATAAAATATCCACAGATAAAATCGAATTCCAAAATCCACAAGGGGGCAATCCAGGATAGCGGCAGTACAAATTTGCATAATTAATGGACGCATACGTATCGACTTTTTACCATTTTAGCAAAGTTAAGTGGGCCGAAGGGCGGAACACCATTGTTATTTGGAAGAGGAAACAAACTCCTCGTCAAATACTTGTGCAAATGTGGTAGACAAACATGGAAAGATTGAAAAGCGAGGAGCAAACACTTCAAGCTTGAAGTGTTTCGTCGGGACGGAAAGGACGCGCCGGCTCCGAGTTCCCGACGGAGGAGAAGGGACACAGGTGCACGGGACGGAATTCAAGTTCACCACTACCAAAACCGAAAGCGGAGGCCATTTTTCAGAACGCGACAAACAAATTGCCCCCCTTTTCTAGCTCTTTATACACTCTTGCGGGATTATGTAATGTTTCGGGAGGTGAGATAACAGATGAGGATGGATTGCGACCGGAATGGAGTGACGACACTCACCTTAATCTGGACCATTTTGGACGTGTGGAATGAAGAACGTTGCTGCTGCGCTGCCGAAGCTGTTGCCCGTCCGACTTGGCTCAGTAGACTGAACTTGGTGGCCAAGTTCTGTGCTGCTAGCAGAATCGACGAATGCATTTGGCGAGGGGGGCGCGCGGAGGTGCGGAAGAGCAGAGAAGAAGTTGGAGGAATAATTGGCAAAAAACACACAAACCGGCACAGAGGTACTCGCACCACGCCGTTCGAAGAACAAACTGAATGCAGAAGGCAGCGCAAAGCTGTGAATAATGCAAATAAAAAACAATCAGTCAGTTGTTGGTGTGCGTGTAACGATGACAGTTTGGGGAAACGTCAAACTGACAGTAGAATGCTTCTTTTAAATACATGCGGTACCGTTGAACGGCGCTGGTTTGAGCGGTTGCGTTGAAAAACCAACCATTTTTTTTTATCAAAATATTTCAAATTGTGTAGGAATGCACACTCAAAGTAAAAAGTATCCTTTTTTCAAGTTCACCCGTCGTCACCCTTTAAAAGGGTATCGAAAATGTACTGAATTTGACATACCCTTTTAAAAGGTCACCCCCCGCCGGGTGAACTTTAAAAAAGGATTGAAAGTATCCTTTTTGAGGATTGAAAGTACCCTTTTGAGGGATACTTCTGACTTTGAGTGTTGGATCTAGCAGCTTATAAAAAAGATTTTCTAATTAAAGTCATTAATTTTGCTTAGCGTGTACAACCTTTGTTTTGCACGTTTATCCAAAGTACTTCAATTAAAATTCGTAAAAGCATTTCATCGATTTCATCAAACAATAATCTGAAATCATTTCTGATTAAACTTTAAGGTTTGTGATTAAACTATCATCAATCATTTTAAAATATTTTGAATGATTTATTACAACTTTCAACAATAAATACCTAACCATCATCAACCACCTTCAAAGATACTCCTCGACGTACAGCTGCACCCCAACGGTGGCCGTATGCGAAACGGGCAACAACTGCGTGTTGGTTTTATGACCCGCGTCCTGGCCAGCCTCCTGCACAAACGGAGCGCCCTGCAGCCGGGGATCGTTCTCGAGGCGCACAAAGGCCGCCTCCGTCGTGTGGAGCAAGATTTTGAACGTTGCCGCCGAGGGCAGCTTGCGCAGCGCCTTCAGCTGGCGATCCAAATTCAACAGCGAGCGCCGGATCTGCTCCTCGAGCTGAATCATGTGCTCGTCTGATTCGAGCCGAAACTCGCGGTCCTCCAGCTCTAGGACGTAACTTTCCAGCTGACCGGCGGATTCCTCCTTGTACACCAGCAGTTCTACCTTGTGCAGTTTGCGTTGGCGTTTGAGTTCCCGGGCGGCACGAAGCGTCTTTTCCAGATAGTCGTTCAAGGGTTTGAATATCGAAACCTGGACCGGAATGTTGTAGGCTCGGCACGGTCGGAAAATTGCCGCCGGGTAGAGTTCGCGCGCGAAAAGGATTGAGTGGATGAAGATCTCTAGCAGTTCGAGGATTGTGTCGGTTTCTGGAATTATGGCTTGTTAGTTTATACCTAACTGAAGTTACTTATCAAAAATCTTACCTACGTCTGCTTCCTTGGTGGAAGTCATTGTGAAATAGTTATTCTTTTGCACTGATTTTAAACTGGAATCGTCGTTTTAAGTGATTTTAATTTTGCATGCTGCAGAAGTAAAAACGTTCTGGTAAACTGTTATACGATTATTTTCACGCAACAAATAGGTCTGTGCGCACACGTCTATTTCAAACAACTCATTTATGAGCAATTTATACTCGGATTCAAATCTACTCAGGAAAAAAAAAAAACAAACAAAAATTTGAAAAATAATTTTAGAAATTCTGAAATTTTTACATTTTAAATTTTCATTTGGTTTCAAAATCAGAGCTAAAATCGAGGCTAAAATCTCGTTTTTATTCATTGAATAGATTCTTTTTTCGTAACTGATCGTAAATACATATTAATGTTTGTTTATCAAACATAATAGTTTTCCTAACATTTTAATAATAAAATTTTAAAATAAGTTCCTTTCTGACAGTACTCCACGTAAAGATCCTTCATGACATAACGCTACGTTGGAATTAATGAAAGCTCACGGCGGGGTTCGATCCCCTATCTCAGGATTGGCAAGCAAGGTGCTTTCCACTTTACCGTGGAACATTGGTAGCTTAAAGAGGACATAGACTGATGTCGTTGAATCCAAGAATCGGACAAAGAATACAAATTAAATGAAAGTTGAATTCTGTAGTTTCTTTTTGAAATGGTTCAACACGCACAAAAATCGTGTAATTTTGAATGAACAAAACAGTTTATTATAAACAACTATCACGGTTTTTAGGCACTACAAACCGAGCTACAAACACATTTTAATATTTTAATAATCACCGTTTCTACTAACATTTTGCCGGTTTTTTGTGTTGTTTGAAACTAAACTAAACTAAACTCTGCCATCTGGGTTTTTTGGTGTGCAAGAGTGAAAAAGTGCTGAGTCATCGTCTAAAAATATACGGCTTCCCACCGGCTTCCTATCTCGCCCAGCAAAATGAAGTCGATAAAGTAGTCGGTTTCAATGGAGAAATGTGGTCTAAAAATAGCGACACCATCCCCCTATTTATATGAGTTGAAAATGTGGAAATAAATGTTATCAAAAGAACCTAGCTTTTGTTTATATAAAAAAACAAAGAAAAAGAAGAAAAGCCCCGGTTTTTTATTTTAATAAAAATGATCTTTGAATCAATAATCACGTTTGTTAAATCATCCCAAATGTTTATTGTATTTACAAACATGTCAGGCCGTTGCAATGAAAAACATGTTTGTTGAAACCACAAACATGTTAAGTTGAATTTGGCAAACATGTTAGCTGGATTTGAGACGACAACCGTGATTAGCAGCTGTACCCGAGGCTGTACCCAACATTTTGCCAAGCTCACAATCAGATTTTTCTGCGTGAATAAACCAAATTTCCAGTTTTTGCTTTTTGGGTGTTTTTGAAACCGCGTTTAGTCAAGGGAATCAAAAAACACCTTAAAAGCAAAAACTTAAAATTTGGTTCATTGGGCCTTAAAAAAAATACAAAAATATACAAAAACAAAAATACAAAAACAAAAATACAAAACTACAAAAAATACAAAAATATAAAAAATACAAAAATACAAAAAAAAAACAAAAAAAAAACAAAAAATAAAAAAATACAAAATTACAAAAATACAAAAATACAATAATACAAAAATACAAAAATACAAAAATACAAAAATACAAAAATACAAAAATACAAAAATACAAAAATACAAAAATACAAAAATACAAAAATACAAAAATACAAAAATACAAAATACAAAAATACAAAAATACAAAAATACAAAAATACAAAATACAAAAATAAAATACAAAAATACAAAATACAAAAATACAAAAATACAAAATACAAAATACAAAATACAAAATACAAAAATACAAAAATACAAAATACAAAAATACAAAATACAAAAATACAAAAATAAAATACAAAAAAATACAAAAATACAAAAATACAAAATACAAAATACAAAATACAAAAATAAAAAAAATACAAAAATACAAAATACAAAAATACAAAAATACAAAAATACAAAATACAAAAATACAAAAATACAAAATACAAAAATACAAAATACAAAAATACAAAATACAAAAATACAAAAATACAAAATAAAATACAAAATACAAAAATACAAAATACAAAAATACAAAATACAAAATACAAAAATACAAAAATACAAAAATACAAAAATACAAAAATACAAAAATACAAAAATACAAAAATACAAAAATACAAAAATACAAAAATACAAAAATACAAAAATACAAAAATACAAAAATACAAAAATACAAAAATACAAAAATACAAAAATACAAAAATACAAAAATACAAAAATACAAAAATACAAAAATACAAAAATACAAAAATACAAAAATACAAAAATACAAAAATACAAAAAAATACGAAAATATAAAAATACAAATAATTTGTGTATTTGTATTTTTGTATTTTTGTATGTTCGTATTTTTTTTTGTATTTTTGTATTTTTGTATTTATGTATTTTTGTATTTTCGTATTTTTTTTTGTATTTTTGTATTTTTGTATTTTGTATTAATACAAAAAACTTTTAAGTTAATTTTTATTTGGTTTCATCGGTTGAACCGATGCTGAAAAACTTTTGTGAAGAAAAGCAAAAAAAAAAACTCAATTGGGTCCTAAAATGAAGCTTAGATTGCTGATATTATTGTTTACAGCGATAAAGCTTATTTTTCTGAGTACAATGACCCATTGCACGACCACAAAGAGTTAAAAATGGATTTTTGAATAAATTTTGAAAAATTAACCCCGCAGTCCTTCTTGACAGGAAAGCTCCTACTTGACAGCTCTTTCCAAGGGGACCATAGTTGATCCATCGAAAAAATGTTGTTTTGACAAAAAAAAAAAATTTGCGTTAAAATGAAAAAAAGTGATCAGAAATGGTTTTTAATCGTGTTTTTTACCGTTGTACATAAAAAATTACATAGGGCTTTAGTACCCAATAGAGCTTTATGACGTTTCGCGTACACACACTAGCGCACCATTTGATTTTGCTGGGCGGACAAAATTTAACCTCAATCTTTTTTGTGTACGTACACGCAATACATGCGCACGTAGATAACTCTAGCGAGAAATTAAAAGTGAGAGTGTGTGCGTGCAACATGGAGTTAAACTTTTTGAAAAGCCTTGGTAAGCTTCACAGCAACTTCACAGAAAGTTTAACTCCATGTTGCGATTTGACAGCTCGATATTATGTCCATTTTCTAGTTACCCCACGTTGGACTACTCCAAAATCACCGTGCACCATCAAATTCTGACAGTTGCACAGCCCTACCCAAACTGTGCTACTGTCATTCTGCGCGATGCATTTGTGTGCGTTCCACCGCGCCCCGTCCGTTCTGCTCGCTTGCTTGGGTGGGCTTTTCGCTGCTCCGTTCCGTTTTGACAACACCATTCAATCTCCGTCTGCGGTCGCAAATCGTCGTCGTCGTCGCGATTCTCCGGTCCCTGCACCCGTTTTCTGTTCCGGTGGGGAGTGCAAGATTGTGCCGTTCCAGTGCTTTCGATTGTGGGAAGGTGGAAAACAACGAGCACCTTTTTGTTGCGTGAAAACTCCGCTGGGATTACTTCCGGGCGTCGCTTCAGCGGTCCGGTTCAGGGCCCCAAGCCGGAATGATGCAGCAGCAGTGAAATCGAATTTGTCTGTCGTCGTCGCCGTGAGTGGCAAAAATGGCAACAAGGAAAAAATAAGTTTCTCTCTCAGACGACTTTAAGAGGAGAGCTTTTCGACGGTGGGGAGCTTTTTTTCGGTGGTGTTATTTATTATTGTGCAAAAAACAAGGAAAAAACCTCACGCGGAAATTGAAATTGTGATTTTCCAGTGCCGACTGCGATTGCAGAAGTTGCGCAAAACCGTGTAAAGAAGAAGGAAAAACCTGACCTCGGAGGAAAAGCCCTTTTTTCTGGATACACGCAGAAGATTGTGCGGCCATCTTCCCTGCTGCGTATACGTGTGCAGTGGGCCACGGTGCACGTGTGTGCGTGATTGTGTCTGTGTGCGTACGCGCACGCCGTGTTGTTGTGATTGTGTACGGTGCGCCTTTCAGTTTGGGTGGAAATTTTATTCGTGGAAAACCTCAAAGTAGGCCACCCTTGAAAGGGTCACTAAAGGAGTAAAGAAAAAAAAAGTAAACAGCAAACCTCCAAGTAAAAAGCGGGCTGAAATTGGATAACCGCCGGGTGTAACACACGCAGCTTCGGAATGTCCTCCTCGACGGCGGCGTCCGGTTCGGCGGGCGGTGGTCCGGTTTTGCCGGGGGCCACCCCAATGGAGACGGACGATCTGGCGGATACGATGAACGACTTCCTGCCGCTGCTGCCGGAGAACATCAAGCAGGAACTGTTTGAGAGCTCGGCGGACAAGGCGGCCAGCGCCAGTGGCAGCAGCGGGACCGGCTCGTCCAGTTCGGCCGCCGTGTGTGACAGTGCGGAGAATAAGGTAATGTTTTAGACAAAGTACTGTGTCTTAAAGCTTTATCTGCGGTGTCAATCCAAAAATTTTGAAGATGTCGCCCGTTACCATCGCATACACCCGGCGTGACATTCTAGGTACTTGAATCTTACGTCCCAAGCAGAGATGATGGTTTTTGATACTGGTCATGAAAATGGCCATTTAGACAGTGCCCTGAGGGAAGGTTGCTGAAGTGCTGAAGTAGGTCCAACCGGACACTGGAAATTCGCCCAAAACATCATGGACAACTTTGTGAATGACATCTTTATGCGGACAGCCGAAGAACCGGGTCGCCCATGTCCTCCCGTGAAATCCCGGCCACCGCCCAACAGCTGCTGAGTTGGCCAAAAATTTAGGGCCACCAACATTTTTAAAGAAAGTTCCGGTGGGCGAACTGTGGTCAAATCTCAAATATTAACATGATTGGACGTAACAGAAGCTGGCTTTCCATCTTTGATTTAAGCTGGAATTTAACAATCTCAGATTCAAAATTTTAAATTAAAAACAATTAAAAGATCAAAAACTTATAAATTCTCTTAAATTCTTGAATTCCTAAATTCCTGTTTTTTTATTCCTCAATCCCTATATTCTAAAATTTTTAAATTCTTAAATTCTTAAATTTTTAAATTCTTAAGTTCTTAAATTCTTAAATTCTTAAATTCTTAAATTCTTAAATTCTTAAATTCTTAAATTCTTAAATTCTTAAATTCTTAAATTCTTAAATTCTTAAATTCTTAAATTCTTAAATTCTTAAATTCCTAAATTCTTAAATTCTTAAATTCTTAAATTCTTAAATTCTTAAATTCTTAAATTCTTAAATTCTTAAATTCTTAAATTCTTAAATTCTTAAATTCTTAAATTCTTAAATTCTTAAATTCTTAAATTCTTAAATTCTTAAATTCTTAAATTCTTCAATTCTTCAATTCTTAAATTCTTAAATTCTTAAATTCTTAAATTCTTAAATTCTTAAATTCTTAAATTCTTAAATTCTTAAATTCTTAAATTCTTAAATTCTTAAATTCTTAAATTCCTAAATTCTTAAATTCTTAAATTCTTAAATTCTTAAATTCTTAAATTCTTAAATTCTTAAATTCTTAAATTCTTAAATTATTAAATTCTTAAATTCTTAAATTCTTAAATTCTTAAATTCTTAAATTCTTAAATTCTTAAATTCCTAAATTCTTAAATTCTTAAATTCTTAAATTCTTAAATTCTTAAATTCTTAAATTCTTAAATTATTAAATTCTAAAATTCTAAAATTCTTCAATTTTTAAATTCTTAAATTCTTAAATTTTTCAATTTTTAGATCTTTTAAAAAAGAACGACAGAATTTTAAAATTTGCAGAATTTTTCGAATCTTGAGTTTGAAGTCATATTTTAGGTTAGAATTGAACTCAACATTACTTAAACGTTTGTGATATTTGCGTTCCTTCCGATGGAGTTCTTGAACATAAAACGAATTTAAAAATCCAATTGATGCAAACGTTCATTAGGGCGGGGCTTGTCGATTCAAGCTGATGTACCTCGCGCAAGGGCTAGCCTGCGTAGAAATGGGTCACCAAAGCCACCGCGCACCAGGGATAAAGGATGGGACTTTGAAGGAGAGAAGTGTGGAGCAACAACAACTTTTTCAGAAGCAGAACCATTTTCCTCCTTTTGCTCAACTGTGTAGTCCCAGTACCCTTATGCTTAACGCCAGGACTGGGAAGGGAGCCTTGAACTAGACTTTGACGTTTATTTGTTTAAATAGTGATGAACTGCAAATTTGATGGGAAAAGGACCGAATCCTTCAATTTAACAGAATTTTACCTACCTCTTCAAAGAAAAAAAAATCAGATGTGATGTCAAGTTTTCCATCAAACAAAAGTTTTTCGAAATTGTTTAAACAAAGAAATACAAATAAAAAAAAAGTTTACTGGTCTGATCGTTATGTCATTGACATGACTAAAATGACAAAGATCAATCCCAAAATTTTAAACGAGTTTTGAAATGTCAAGCATTTATCGAAAACCTTGAAGTTTGACATTGCTCGATTTCGACAAACGACCCCTCGTCAGAACTTTCACAGGGGCTTCTAAGTGTGCTTCCACAATCCAACTGCCGCTGACCGGCAGCGAAATTATGGTAGAGTGTAGTTAGTATACGACTTGTTTATGCTGATACAGCGAAGTCCCGGACACTAATTGCTGCCATTGTCTGGCCCCGCCTAACCATAGAAGCAAGCACCAGAAGATTCCACCTTCTATCGTGTGTTTCTGGACGATCCAGCTAGAGCTCGGCGAAATCGCCACTTTCACCAGGTGTAACAACAGCAAAATTACGCTGTATCGGTTGGTTGTTACAGGTTGTTACCATCTGCACAGCCGCTGCTGATTCTGGCTGTGCAAACACACGCACAGTCAAGTGGAAGCAAAACAGTGCACCGCTACTGGTACAACACTGACGATAGGAAAGTTTGTCCACCAGGCAGCAGCAGCGTTCGTTGGTTGATGGAAACACTGTTTACACTGATGTTCGTACAGTAAAAGACGAGAGTTTGTGGCTGTTATATTTTAATCAAGTGCTTTGTAGTGATTGATATTTACATTTTTTTTCTTCATCAAAATAAATCTTTTTGATAAGTATTTTGAATGTGTAAATAAAAAATGAATAAACTAACAATACTTTCGATCGCTACTGTGATTGGAATCAGCTGCAGTAGATATGCAGCGGGATACTTTGTTTATTTTCGTTGGCCGTTGTTTGCATGCTGTGCCGTCAGTGCAACCAGATTGAATCCACTGACTGGGCCCAACTTTCCCGGTATGTCAAACGTATCCTTTACACTCAACCCCCGGTGGTTGGTCACTTTTTCGTTTGACACTTTTTTAGTTTGTACCCCGTTGGTTGGTCGACGAACTGTCACTTTTTAAACAAGGAGATGAAGTAAGAAGACGATTCACAATTCCGCATACTTCATTGCAAGATGCTTTAGGTAAACACCGAAAATTTGGTTGAAATTTTAAATAAACAAAAAGTGCTATAAATCTTTTTATTTTATCTGTTTTCGATAAGAAGTCAATTGATTGAATCATTTTATAGGCGATAGACTATTTTTCTTAGCTCCAAAATATATTTTTTGTTGAAAAAATATTTTTGTTGCAAAATTGTCTTGCCTAATTTGTGTTCACCAATATCAGTGTCTTGAGTTTGTTTATCTTTTGCTCTTTGGTCTGACAGGGGGATTGGCTGCCAAACCCGCTTTGGTCTGACAGTTTTGGTCTGTCAGCTTTATGCTGGATTTTGGCCTGACAACGCGGGGGATTGGCAGCCACACCCCCTTGTTTTTACACAGCGCTCACGCACACTATCACAACAATCGTTTGGTAGTGTATGTGAACTCCGTGTAAAAGGGGTGTCAAACAAAAAAGTGTCAAACCATCGGGGTTTGAGTGTATTTTTTGTTTGAATAAAAAAAATCTTCGAAATGGATTGCGTTGGCGTCGATGGCAAGAAAACAACATTGTTTTTTGTCATTTTACTTTCCTCCTTTCCCTTTAAAAATCAGCAACAAGCACAACAGAATAACAACAACAACAGTTGAAAAGCAGACAAAAGAAATCCTACCGGCTCCTTTGTGGCGCGGCTGTCCGTCACACGTCACGTCACATTACAAATACACACACACACGTGACAACTTGGCAGTGCAGGTCTGACAGAATCTGGAGCTGTCACCGGGGAGATTTTCATTTTGGGGATTGTTTTTCAACGCAGGGGGCTGTGCGCTCGAGGGCAATATGAAAGAGTCATTTCAGCCAAACATGCACTTGACAGCCTTTCACTTTCCGTCACTGTTATGTGATTGCGTTGAGTAAGTTTGGAACATTGTTGAATATGAAACACTTCTTCTTAATAGAACTACAACTTGCAAAAGGGCAGCAGCGCAGCAGGTGTCCTCCTCGGTGACCTCGTTATTATCTCAAACCATTGTAGAAGGGAAGTAACAGGAGAGGTTTATGTCCCCCACAGTGCAGAATAATGGAAAGTAAACTCCCCCACTGTGTGAAGATGGTCACCTGCTGGTCCACCGTCGAAATTGCATCAGTTCTGGAGTTTTTTTGAAAAGGTCCAATAAACCAAATTTTCAGTTTTTGCTTTTTGGGTGTTTTTAATACCCCTGACTCAAGGCGGTTTCAAAAACACCCAAAAAGCAAGAACTGAAAAATTGGTTTATTGGTCCTTTTCAAAAAAAACTCCAGAGTTTTTTATTAACAAAATTCTGGATTTTTTTATGGAACACAATTTCACACAATTTTTTTGTTGACACACATGTTCAAACCTGCCTTCGCTTTCGAAAAAAACTTGAAGGATACAATTTTCTTGAAATGGGCTTTACAATTCTTTTAAAATTTTAAAAAGTGACGTGGTTTTTGGATGGCCCACATTTTTTATACCTCAATAATGATTTTTTTTGGGATTCAAATTATTGATGCCACCCGGGTTGATTCCTCCCCCGCATCCAGTTCTCGACATCGGGCTCATTTTCACGGCCAACCACAGTCTGCTGCGGCCACCGACAAACCCCCTCCCCTCGGGCGCGGTCGTTTTCCCCCCTACCGGGGAAAAAAACTGAGTTATTCCCTGCTCGGTGGGGGTGGCATTCCACCGTCAGCCGCATGCCACCACACCCGGCAACAGCAAGCCAACGACCAACCAACCGACCGACATTGGCAGACATTGTGGTAACACGTGAAAACTGTCGAGCCTCCCGCGCTCGCCGCTGTTGATGCTTCAACTCACACATACAACCCCAACAACCAACCCCCGTCGTGCTCTTCCGAGTTCAACGTGTAAATGTGTGCCACGCGAGAAAACCGGCTTCGGTGCCGCGAAACTCCCCCCCCCCTCCCGCGCCCTTCTTTTCCCGCGATGCCTGCTTCTGCTGTTCCCTTTCGCCCTTTCGTAAAGGTTTGTTTTTGTTGTTGTTTTTGTTTTGTCCCACACCGCGTGTCTCGTGTGTGTCCCGTCCGCGTGTCGTCTCACACTACCACACTGGCAGCAGGCCTTCACCTCTAGCGATGTGAATAATGTGCGCTTTCCAGCATTTACAGTAATACTGGAAGTTTCTCTTGTTTGATGAATGCGGAAAACTTTTGTTTCTAATTACAGCTATTGAAGTTGCTATAATTAAGAGAAAGCGAATCGTAAATAAAAAGATTTCAAAAAATAGTCCCGAACAGGTCGTTTCATGGCAATTTTGGAACAAGAATTGAATTTCCTACAAATTTAGACCAAGGAACAACAATTTGAAGCCCCAAAATCTCTGTAACGTTACGCTACGTTTTAAGAAGTTTGACATAATTTGTCTAAACAACGGTTATTTTAACATATACATTTCTTTTTCTTGAATATTCTTTATTGTTGATTTGAGTATTTTTTTTTATTTTTTTTAAATTTCATCTGAAGCAACGCAAGAAAAGAACGAATTGGCATTTTGACAGTTTGAACTATGTTGCTATAATTCCCGGGATTTTCCGGAAAAAAATATTTTCCTTTTCCCGGGAAATTTACGAATTTCCCGGGAATTCCCGAAATACAAGCGGAAGTATACATTTCTTACCTTTTTGGCACCAACGTTTCGAAATCATACAAAAAATAATAATTAGAGAACCTGATTTGATTTTATTAATTTCAATCTACTGTTCATATGGAACTAATCAGCTTATCTGTAAATTTCATGTCAAGGTCTAATTTAAATATTATTTATTTCTGAAGCATTCACAACTAGGAATTTTTTTGCTTATATTTTGGGCAACAAACATTACGCTCTTATGGAATGAATTTATCTATTTTAATGTCGACAACCTTTTTTAACGTTTTTTTTTGTTATATCATTTGAACATAAAATATTCACCTCTGCCTCAAAAAGTGACATTTTTGAAAAAAAAAAATCTTTTTTTTACGGGTTAAATCCCATTTAAAATTCAAATGCAGAGCGCCAGCTCCTGTTACGTCCAATCAAGCTCATATTTTGGATTTGGGCTTAGTATGCCCACCGGAACAAGCCCTTGAATGTCCGCCAAAAAGTCATTTTTGTTACACTCTTATAACCATGCAACTAAAATCATACCATAAATGGAACCATGAAAAATCATTAAAAAACAACTTCGTATCATATGAAATTTATCCAAAGAATGCAACCATATTTCAAAAACATGCTTCAAATATTTTTAAACTTTGAGTTGTAATTTCATGAAATAGTGTTTCAAGTTAAATAGCGCTGGAAATTAGATTTTTAGAGCAAATCCAATGATTATCTATTTATTCACGAGTTGAAAATACTTGTCTTGTAATGAGTTATTTGCCATGGAAAACATTATTTTTGCATGATTTTTTTTTTCATTTCAATTTTTACTGAGACAAATTTGAAAGCAATATTATTGTTGTGAATCATAGATTTTCACTGTCCAAACACTTCGATAAAAACAAATCTCAACAACATACTAATAATATATTTTTTTGATTTGGTACGATTTGAAAGACAGCATACAAAATTAGTAAATTTATATATTTTCTCAAAGTTGCGTGATTTTTTACAAGCAGTCAAGCCATTAATTGATCCTCACACTCATTTTGACCATTAATGTTGCTGTTCAATACAGTTCTGTTGCAAAATAATAATCAGAAACAGAATCAGAATAATTTTCGTTAAAATTTCAAATTTCCCGGGAAATTTGTTGAAAATTTCCCGTTTCCCGGGAATTTTGTATCCCCGGGAAATTCTCAGGCTATCAATAGCTTTTTCACAAAACTTCGAGAGTCAAAGTAAACATTACATAGCTACCTTTCAACACTGCGGGTTGTGTTAAAAAGTTACCTGTAGTCTCGAAATTTGCAAAAAAGTTCCTGCTGTCAAAATGCTTATGTGCCCTTTCCAATTGTTGCTCCAGAAATTTCCGTATTCCGTAAAAAATAATAATAATTTTAGATTGGTTGTACATTTTTTGCTTTTTTCGATTAAACTTTTTGTCGCTATTTATACAAACAATCACTTTTAGGTCGAAACAAAATGTCCATAACAATTTAGTTTTTGTTGATTTTAAATTGTATTCCGAAATTCAGTTTAAAAATGATTTTGGTGAATTTGTGTCATAACTCAAAAAGTGACATTTTCAGTAGGCAAATTAACCCTCTAACGCCCATGGTTATTCCAGAGCACCAGAGTGTTCAAAATTAAATTTCTCAGCAACCGTACATTGTTTCAACTTGCTTCAACCTGCATTTATTAATATAGAATGGTATAGAATTTCATCAAAAACGTAAAAAATCTCGATTTTGTTCTGGGTGGGAACTGGTTAAAACACATTAGAATGTTTTTTCGCAGTTTCTTTTTTCATGTAAAACAACGTTTCTTTTTTAGACCACACCCAAAGTTAAAGAACGAGGGGATAGTCCTCATGAAAAGAAACGTGAGGAAAGTGCTATATTGCGAGAGTATAGTCCTCTCGCGTGTTCATTCGTTCATTGGAACAGTTCATCCTATGAGTGGCTTATATGGACAAACGACCGCCACTTAGTCACCGAACCATGGTGGCCCATACGGCAAAGCCACGGTTCAATATGCCGAAGGTCTTGGGTTCGAGTCTCGGTACCGGTACTTTTTTTTGATAGATGAACTTTTTTGAAAAATGAACCATGAGTAAAGTACTCTCGGTAATTTCGGGATTTATCCTCTCCGTCCGCACACAGTACCATTTTACTACCGAATCGTGCTCTTTATCATCTCGTATGCCGATGCCCAGTTCTGGGTGTAACATTTTTTTCTAGAATTTTTTCCATGTTCATCTAAAAAATTTCCTATCAGAAAAAAAAAGTTTTTATGGCAGCAATTTTTTTTAGCTTTTTCGTATGGACAGCTGCCAAAATTGTTTGTAGATTTGTATAGACGAACTAATGATGTAAAATAGATGTATTGTTCAAAAAGAAAGTACTCAAAATTTCAGCCAATAAAAATTTAAAATAAATTGAAAATAAATCCTAATTCACGAAAGTATCGCTTTTCTTGGAATTATACGGGCTTTTTTCAAAAAAGTTATGAATGTTGTAAATTATTTTTTTTCCAATCATGTCATCCTATAATTTTAAAATTTCAAAGTTCGATTATTCAAAATGAAAATGTTTATCAAAGCGTCTCAAAACAAACTGAAGTTTTATTGATTTTAAGTTAAAAAAAGGAAGGGCATGGCGCATGGACATGTTGAATCCTAAGCTTTGTACATTTACCGTAATTGGTTCGTCCATTCAAGTCTCATATTTTTTTCTCAGCTGCTACAGCTACACAGATGGTATGTAATAAAACACAATTTTTGGTCCTTAGGAAATGTTAGACTTGATTTTGAAGTTTTTAAAACTTTTTTTTTCGGAAGGGGCCGTTCATAAACCACGTAGACACTTTTTAAGAAATTTTAGAGAGTTCTGCCACGCAATTTGAATATTTTTATGATTTTTCATTTAATATTTAGTTTGTTTTCGCAAAGTTCTTCCCACAGCACCAATGCCCGGAAGGCAAGCGATCGGTTGAAAAAAATTCTAAATAATTAACATTCAACCAATAAACAAATTGCTTATGGTCGCATCACCTACTACAGTGAATCCTGACGCAGCTGATTTAGCGGTCCCATCACTCAAGTATCGGACTAACATTCCCATCCACTTCCCCGTGTCTTACCACTGGTCGTGGCCGGCGTCGGTATTGACCAGGGTGATGATTGGTTCCTACGTTTCATCTGTGGTCCACGGATCAATTTTTGGGGGTCCTGGTCAATAACGAAGTAGCAGCTACGGGTAGACACCAATGCTATGCTATGCTAATTCTAGAGGTATCGTCTGTTGAAAGATAAAGGCTAGTTGAAAAACACTAAGAAAATTTCATTTTTCTCAATTTCTCAAACATTCTGCAAGCCAATTCAGCAACTGCTTGTCCGATGTTGGATGTCCAAAAATGAAAATTGACGAGATATTTCAAAAATACTCTCAGAAATAGTCATACATGGCCACTACCTTCCCAAGATACAGATTTTTAAATATTTATATACCATTTTTGTAGAGACATCCTGTAAATTTTACATGGTGACCTGTATGGACGAAATGCCTCATAGAAAGTTTTAGTCACATAAAAAAATAATAAAAACGTGTTTGATATGCTAGAAAAATAAATGTTTGGAGAATGGGTTAAGAATGGCCATGTGTTTTTACCCGATCCCTTTATGTTAAATTTCTAAACTTAATTGAAGACCAAGAAAACAACTATTTGGTGAAAAAAAGGTCAAGTTTGCTGTTTGCTGTTGTTATTCTAATATGAACTTACATCGTCCGAACCTGGATGCTAGCTCACTTATCTGTACGTTGATGGTGCATCATAAACAACATTCTGGTTGCAGCGAGGGAGGGTTTTAAACCCCAAACATCGTCGTTATGGTTTTGTGTGGTGTAACAGCTTGTGTCTGAATGATGGAGAGCTGAATTCGGTCAAACAGGTGTACTGTGGTAAATATTACAGACCAGCTTTGGTTGTGAGTCATACCATTCGTTGAATTGGTAAAACTACGTGAGCTTTCGCGATTTTTTTTTGTTTGTTAGAAACTTAGACACCAAAAATTACAGTGTTATCTAATAGATAAAAAAAAGGAAAATAAGCATGAGAAAGCTGAGCAAAAGGATTTCCACAACGTAAGCTGCTGATAAGTTAAATTTGGTAAGATTTAATGCTTATCTCAGATTAAGGACTTCGTTCAAAGTGAAACATTCGCGATAAGCCAAAGCATTATTCTTATCGCAACATTTGTTCGGTACTTTTTTGCGGGAATTCCGGTCGGCTTGCCACAACGATAAGAAATTCATTTTATCTCAAAACGTCTACCCGAGCAGACGGAAATAACTTGGGAAGGTCAGTTTTTGATATTGTGAGAAGATCAAAATCCGTTATTGGGATGATCGGATTAGTTGTTAAAATAACAAATTTCCATAACAAAGATTTGTTCGAAAAATAACTCAAATTGTTATTGCTCTGTTATTACAATAACATACTAATAACATAGAGTCCAGAACAATAGAATAACAAGAATAGTTATTCTGAGCGAAAGATGGGGAGCACCCAAATAACAAAAACTGTTATTATTATGGATTGATTGCATAACAAAAAGTGTTATTATTTTATCCGTCAAAATCCGTAATCACTCCTCTGGTTTTTCGATACAATCACATTGATTATTTTTGCCGATCAATGTTGAAGTCCAACCTGAAAAGAAAGAAAAATTATCACAAAGTGTCTTATTCTTTTTCTTTAAAAATTAAGGCACTTATCTGAAGAATATCATTAAAGTGATAAGCATCGCCACAGGAAGAATTTCTGATAATAAATGGAGCGTTGTGGTCGTTAACTCGAGTTTCCAATATGCAGCCTTCATCGACTCCAAGACCGTAACCTGCAATAAAAAAATATTTGAATATTTTAAACCAAATATTACATAACAAAATATAGAGCAAACCAAAATGTCGGCTTTGATTTAGGCGAAAAAGTTGACAAATTTTGTTCAAATAAAAGTTTCAACAAAATGAAATATACATAATAAAATAAATTTTAGGTTCTCTAAGAAGTATATAAAATTTCATAAAAAATATCATTCAAATTACTCGGATTCCTTGTAAAATCAATATGGGAGATAATACTTGCAAAGGCATATTTCATGCACTATTTTCCCTTTGAAAATGCAATTATTTTTACTCTATAACAATAGTTACCTGTTGGATACAACTAGTTGGGACGAAATAAACATTTTTGTTCTAATCTAACAAAAACTTATTTTTTACAATTTGTGCCTGAATGCACTCAAAAAGCCTGTTAAAAAGCGTAGTTAAAGGTTATTATCAAATTAAGCAAAACAAACTAAATGGGCCAATTTGGATTTGTGAATAAGCAGTCATGCCAAAAGGCCGTAGTGGGTTTGTAAACAAAGAGTGTATCCCTTTCATGCCAAATGTAAACATTATCTATAACGTGAGCAAGATACATTCTTTGTTTACAACCCCACTACACTCCTTTGGCATTGTTTTGCTAGATTTAACATGGTAGGATATGTTAAATGTAAACATGCACTGACGTGGACAGGATAGATTGAATTGGAGGAGGAGGAAGAAGTTAAGGAGGACGAGGAAAAAGAAGAGAAGGAGGAGAAAAATGTATCGCTAAAAAAATAAGTTTACTTAACTGATTGCTCCGATTACTAAAGTTTGCTCCTGCTGGCATGCAGTCCGTCCTCATCGCAACCGTTACAGGTTGCAGAATCATCTTTGGCTTCGGAACAGTCGGCGTTCTGGACCGCTCCACCGTTAGCGTATTAGGCCTCCTCTTCTTTGAATCTGAAAAGAAATTCCCCGTCAATAATCAGCATTTGCAAAAGTAAACTTGGAAACACGAAAGTGTGTGAACAATCAAAAATAATGAAATAACTCTAGCACAACAATGTAATAAGGCCAATGTCAAAGTGTAAACAAAGAGTATGTCCTGATCGTTCTTAATGTAAACATAAACTGACGTGAGCAGGATAGCCGCTTTGTTTACACTTCGGCATTAGCCCATTTACATTGTTTTGCTTTCCGGATGAATCATTTGAAAAACACAAAAATTTGCTCACCCTTTGACCAGGATCCTGCCGATTGCTGAAGTTCCCCGAAATGATGGAAATGCCTTAGACCCCGATCAAAACTGAGGGCATTCGTCCGATAGGTCCTGTCCTCTGTTTTGCTGCGAGGATTCGCTGTTGTGTCGCTTACAGCTGTGTTTTTTTCGCTCCAGCTGCAGCAATCTTCTCCTTGACGAACAAAAACACAAAACTTTCGCCAAAAAGAAACATTTTTCCCGATTATCGCGTTTTACCCTTTGCACATACACACACGACGGAACTACCGAAAAGGGATCCGGAACCGGAATTCGGTGCAAACTCGATCCACACGCGACGAGCAACTGCAGATCTGGCACACACGAAAAATAAACAACAGCCTGCCGCGACGACGAAAAAACAGTGCCTGCTGCGATCGCACTGTTGACGTTTACGTGTGAGAGCAGGGGGCGTCCATAAAAAACGTTTATGCATATTTGAGTTAGAAAATATAAAATTAATAGCATTTAGCTTTTAAAAACAAGTTCTCTCATAAATGAGCATCCTGCACATTCATATTTTTTTTTCTTATGAAACAATTCGTTTTTTTTTCAGAAAATTAAGTTCGAGTTTGAGTTGGTACATATTATCAAAACTTTAGCAGAGAAACGTCATTTGGAGATGACCACTTTGGGCGGATTCCGTTTCCAAGCGTTTCCATTCCCACCTCACCACCCCCGGTTTAATGTAAACAAACCCTACACTCTAAAATCAGAAACAGTTGCAAATTGGAATTTACTCAGAAAATAATCCTAAATTCGGTACAAAACTACTCATTATCAAGTTCAGTAGTTTTGGGAATTGGTTTAAGAGTGCATTTTAAACAGTTTGTTTTGAACTTGGTTTGACGTTCCGAATAAATTTCTTCTTCTTCTGTGCGCTCTCTTGCTAGCGTCAATCATCCCAAAGTTTCCTGCCGAAGAATTTGGTTCAAATGTTTGCGGTGGCTGGCGGCAACAGTTCCGCCGAAGAGTTTGGCGAAGAATGGACCATGTACGGGCCCGGCCCGAGTGGAAGGACATCGAGCCGCTGAAGCAGGATGACGACGAGAATCCGGTGGCGAGAATCCGCTACAGCGAACAGTTCAACGACGTGTTTTCCTACCTGATGGTGGTCATTTCCAAGCAGGAAAAATCCCTGCGGGCGCTTGGGTTAACACAGGATGCGGAAAAACTATACGGTATGGCAGTACCAGCAAGACATTCTGAAGGCGTCGATAAGCTGGACTACTCGAGGACAATCCGAAGAATTATCAACTTTGGTACTTTCGCGAGGTGATTGTCGAATGGTTGAACGATTCTTCAAGGGAGCTGGATCTGAAGAAGAACATCCTGAACACCGACGAGAAGAACTATCACGAATGGCAGCACCGCCGGTCGGCCATCAAGAGTTAACGATTGTTTGAGGAAGAGCTGGTGTACGTGGACCGGTTGATTTCCGAGGACATGGGCAAAAATTCGGCATGGAACAAACAGTACATTGTGGTGAAGCACACCGGATTAACACCGGAAGTCCTTGAGCGCAATGTTGTGGAATTGTGGACACCCTTGGTTGATTAGAGATTTTTAGAATAAACAACGAGATTACGAAGCTGGTTAATAACGTCGATCCGGAGCAGAATATGGCCATGTCGCATAACCCTATGAGCATCGAAAGCGATTCAAAAACTGCTCTTTGGATCGAATATGAGTGAAAAATACTTAATAAAATCATAAAAGAACAAAAAAAAAAAAAATACTGGTAGAACTATATTTACAATTACTTTTTTAAATTTTAATGCTGCGAAAGTCCTATAAGCTGTGAGATTCCCTATGTTCACAGGACCTTTTCAAATAAAACTCTAGATGTGTGTATAATAATTTTTTTGGTGAGGGCTTTACAAAGGATTGTTAGCATTCCGGCGTAGAATTTTTGTACGAAAATATTTTTCAAAAATCTACTTTCAATGTTGTGAAGTCTGCAAAAAATACTTTTGAGAAAGCTCGACAAATAATTAAACTAAGTCCTTGGCGATACAGACTGATGTACACCAGAGTGTAACAAAAATGACTGTTTGGCGGGCATTCAGGGGATTTTCCGGTGGCATACTGAGCCTAAATCCTAAATATGAGGTTGATTGGACGTAACAGGAGCTGGCGCTTTGCATTTGAATTTTAAATGGGAAAATCAAATAGCGTCTCGGGCGTCGCGAGGTGCGACGTATATCTTTTTTAACGGGGCCGATTTTTGAAAAATATCAAACTTTGAAGGTCTGTACCGAGCTCTAGGGTGCTCCAAACTTCAATGTTATATATACCAAAAGATGCGTAAGGATCTGGCCTACAGCGATGCTGAAAAAAAACGCTTCAGTGACCAAAGTGCCTCAAAGAGTGACATTTTTGGAAAAAAAAATCGCATGTTAAATACCATTTAAAATTCAAATGCAAAGCGTCAGCTCCTGTTACGTCTAATCAAGCTCATATTTAAGATTTTGGCTCTGTATGCCCACCGGAACAAACCCTTGAGTGCCCGCCTAAAGTCATTTTTGTTACATCCTAATGTACACGCTAACGAAAAACTAAAAATTGTCCAAAGCTTGGGTAAGCGGAAATCTTATCTCTTGTTTTTTTTTTAACAACCGGCTTCAAAAAATTGGCTAAGTCCATGAATATCTAAAAAATTACAAAATATAATTTTGATAAAAAATATCAGGAAAAAACATATTTAAATAATTTCCAAATTTCAATTTTTCAAATTAAAAAAATCAATGATTATTTTGCTATAAAAAATAAAAAGTTTTTTTTGTTATGGTTATGTTACGACCTCCAGTTACCTCTTTTACTTCCCTGCTCAGAAATATGAAAAACATAACTTAAACTGTTATTATCATCTTATTTCACTTTTCCTATCGAATATCAAACAAATAACAGTTCCTGTTATTATGGAATTAAATGAAGAAACATAACTTAATCTGTTATTATTATCTTATTTCACATTTCCAATGGAATATCAAACCAATAACAGTTCCTGTTATTATGGAATTAAATGGAAAAACATAACTTAAACTGTTATTATTATCTTATTCCACATTTCCTATTGAATACCATCCCAATAACATTTATTGTTAAAATAACAGAAACTGTTATTATTTTTTCTTCCAAATTTTTTTTCCAAGAATATTCAATAACAGTTTCTGTTATTTTAACAAAATCTGTTATTGAAATGACATGAATTTTGTTATTACCGTCTGCCCGGGTAAACGGTAAAAATGTTTTTGAAAATGGGTCGCTTTGTGATAAACTAATCATCCTCGGAAATGGACGGCCGTTCCTCTCGCCAAAAAGGGAAAACCTCATCCCAAACATATTAGGCAAATGCGGCAAGTCGTTTCAACTTTGCTAAAGCAAAAAAAAGTATTAAAAAATGTTCTCAGATATTCAGCGTGCGCTGCGCCACACGGGAGAACAGATTTTATAATAAATGATTATGAGTTTGTTTTTTTTTTTTTTCGGGGGGAGAGCCGAATGGAGGCACATTACGGGTGTGACTTGCGTTTTCACCATTACCCTCCCGCAGTGGAGTCATCAATCATAAAAATTTATGTTACGCGAGCATTTCGTTATTAGTTTTTTTTTCGAGGGTTGAAAAGTGGGGAGTTTGTGTGTGGCCAAAATGGCGGCGTAATTCCTTCAATAACTGTACAAGGACCCCGAAAAATGGAATTTCGTCACATCTAAGAACATCTCTAGGATGCTAATTACGGTAAGCTCCGTTGGGATTTCCCGCCTGTACATGAGATTCTGCCAAGGGCAAACGTGACCTTTTTGGAGCTTGTTTGGATCCAATGAACACAACCTTGCTATAAATTGGTACACAAATGGCACTTTCAGTGAAGCGAAACCGGGTGTGTGTGTGTATTCATGCTCGAACAAAAATCGTAAACTGGAAAATCTGAGCGTGCTATTGGGGGTTCCAAAAGGTATGGCCTGAAATTGCATTTAAAATAAATAATGAATAAGAATCGAATACATCCAGTGATACATAAAACATGAGCCAGCTCTGGGTTCGGAACTGGAGGTGAGGGCAAAAATAATGATAAAATGAATGGAAGTTTCTGCATGAATAATTCGCCCAGGTAAGATAATCGCATCGTAGATTGTTCAAAATGGCAACAGTGTACAGCGCAAGTCGTGAGATATCTGGGCTTGACCAATCCATTGCAACTCAACAAAATAAATTTATCATTTGGATTTTGATTTTAAAATAAATTCAAATTCTTTCACTCAAATCAGAATTCCGACCTCCCACAAAATTGTTGAAAACACCCAAAAACATTCCCGAATGCCGACATTTTACAATCCAAAACCCCGAAATGCCATAGTAATAACCATAAATGAACACAAAAAAAACTTCGCTAATAAATATAAACTGGTGGAGACCCCCTCGTAACGCAACCATCGGTATAAAAAGGCGCATTTTTATGTATTTCGAGCCAAACAATGATGGTGATGAAACCCCCGGGATGGAGCCCGAAATGCCATTCCCCTGCGGTTGGACCACTACTGCTGCTGATGTGAATAAAATTTAAATTGTCCATAAACGAGATGAGATGGTGGGGGGCTCCACACTCTGGCCAGGTTTATGGGATATACTGTTAAAAAAAGTTATCTCAAATCTTCTCGTTACTGCTGATGTCACGTATTCGGAGTTGCAACGTTGCCGGAGTGTTTCAGGACTAAAGCAGTTTTTGTATTTGTATTTTAACACTTTCAGGCTTGATGGGCATATATCTAATCTAATCTAATCTAATCAGACCCTAGCGCAGCCAATCTTTCGAAGGGATCCTGGAGAGTGCCTTACACAGCTAAAAAAGTAGTAATCCAGCTGCGTGTAAAAGGCCTGGGTGTAAAATAAATATTGCATTATTTTATGCAATGTTATGTCATTTTACACCCTGAAATATGTAGCCCATCAGTATAGGGACGTGGCGTTACATCGTGCTGCCACCTGGTTTTTTTAAGCGCAAGAGTGGAAAAGTGCTGAGTCATCGTCTAAAAATAGACGCCGTCCTATCTCGCCCAGCAAAATGAAGTCGATAAAGTAGTCGGTTTAGATGAGAAAAAGTGGAAAACGTGGTCTAAAAATAGCGACGCCATCCCCCTATGGGAAACCTACTTGACCGAAATGTCAAGTTCATATATGCGTTTATCCTTACAACTTTTCATCGGTCTGATGGCCGAGTGGGCTAAGGCGCCAGTCCTCACTGTTGGTGCTGGGTTTGAATCTCGTCGGTTCCTACTTTTTTTTGTATTTGCAAAAATTGTACATGCAGTGTGTAATATTAAGTGTTTATTTTGACGAAGGTGATGTGCATGCTTTTGCATGCGATTTTACCATCGGATTTTTTGCTTTGTAGGTTAGATGACGCCTAGCACTCTTCTTGTCATTTATTAACATTTGCAGTGCGCCATTGCATTAGAATGCATTGAAACATCACAAGCGTTAAAGCGGCCAGGCCTACTGCGTAAAGCCGTATCGCAGAGATGATTCGTAATTGGGTTGAGTTTGAGCACTGAGTGTTCGAACAACAACACAATTCTGAATCGACAGGGGAGGAAGAAGCGTGGGGACACACCACCATACGCTCCAAGATTTTTGGTTGTATTAGTGGGAGCACCATGCTAAGAAGGTTTTGTACTCCGGGACCCTCTGGGATAGGACATTGTATTTCCACGAATGCCCTGGACACTATTTGCCGTGGTTATAGCGCCACAACTCGCTCTCTGTAACAGTATTCCTAATTCCAGTCCAAGCTTACCAAGTCGTCATGGCCTAGTGATTAGCATTTTTGCTTACCAATCCAAAGGACGGGGGATCGAACCCCGCCTCGAGCGACTTTGAATTTTCGTTCATATTCATCATTTCAAATTCTGTGTACTTAACTTTCTCCTTGGGAGCAGATGGGAATCGAACCCAGAACCATTCGCTTACAAAGCGAACATCGTTACCAGTCAGCCACGGCCGCTCCTATTTTCAGGCTTGATGGGCATATATGCACCAAAAATCAAAATTACCAAAACTATCCTATAATTTTCGTATGGTCTTAAGAATAATTTTTCCATCATTAACTTAAAAAATATTTGAAAAAAAATATGCCACAATAGTTAAATCCTTTCCTTTTTTGTGTTCAGAAACTTATTTATTATTTCTGTTAGGGTTATTAGTCTAATATTATTGTTTTAAATTGACCAATTAGTTAAACAATTACAAGCCTTCTTACAATTTTGTAAGGGCCAACCCCAAATGACGTAGTTTTTTCTAAGATTATGCTCTAAATTCCGAAATATAGTTTTTTTCCGTCCGCGTTGCCTAAAATTTTTCAGTTACTAATTTGAAAGTTTTGTTGAAAAAACAACATAAAGTTCATGTGACAAGTTGCGAAATGATGATTTTTAAGCATGAATTTGGTCAACTAAACAACGAATTTTGGCCACAAGTGTCGAAAAGTGGAACTTTTCAGTACTGATCAATTCTCTGCGATTTCGGTCATTCGATTTTTTTGTACTTTTTAATCCGGCTGAAACTTTTTTGGTGCCTTCGGTATAGCCAAAGAAGCCATTTTGCATAATTAGTTCTTCCATATAATTTTCCATACAAATTTGGCAGGTGTGTCCATACAAAAATGATGTATGAAAAGTCAAAAATCTGTATCTTTTGAAGGATTTTTTTGATCGATTTGGTGTCTTCGGCAAAGTTGTAGGTATGGATATGGAGTACACTGAAAAAAATGATACACGGTAAAACAAAATTGGTGATTTTTAATTTCAGTTTTTGTCACTAAAACGGAAAATTTCACGAATGTTTCTTATGTCGAAATATCGACATTATAAAATGGTGGGTTGTTTGGATGAGACTTGGAAAACATCAATTTTCTTGTTTTTAAATCTTTGCAATATCTTAGCAACTAAGTCGCATCAACAAAGTTCAAAAAAGCAAAATACAGAGAATTTTCCCAGCTATTCAAAAATATTTTTTCAATAGTGGGCAAACATGGGCACTAATTTAAAAAAAATGAATAACTGCGACTATTTTGAAAAAAGTTACCTAAAAATGGCTATAACTTGCAAACGCTGCACTTTATCAAAATTGCACTGAAGTACTTTTTGATTGCAAATTTGAATTTAAATCGAAAAATGAAGTTTTTTTTGCGAACAATATTTAGATTTTTAGAAAAAATCTGTATTGATTAAATCATAACTCGGTCAAAGATTTTTTGCCCATTCTGGAAATTTCTGATAAGTTGGCATCCCATAAAACATATCAGAAAATAAAAAAAAAAATGAAAATAGTGTTTATTTTTGCAAATCAAGTTTTAATGACAAAAAGTTAAATAAAAACTCACCGACATTTTTTTACCGTGTATCATTTTTTTCAGTGTAGTCCGTATCCATACCAACAACTTTGCCCAAGACACAAAATCGATAAAAAAATTCCTCTAAAAGATACAGATTTTTGAATTTTCATATATCGTTTTTGTATGGACAGCTGCCAAACTTGTATGAAAAATTATATGGACAAACTAATAATGCAAAATGGCTTCTTTGGGCATACCGAAGGCACCAAAAATGTTTCAGTCGGACTAAAAAATACAAAAATTAAGATTCTAAAAAAGAGACCGATTTTGTAGAGAATTGCTCTACTGTTATTTTTGATTGATGAAGTGTAAAAAAGGCTCAACCATACACCCAGAACCAGGCATCGGTATACGAGATGATAAAGAGCATGGTTCGGTAGTAAAATGGCACTGTGAATGGACGGAGAGGATAAATTCCGAAATTATCGAGAGTACTTTACTCGTGGGATCATTTTCCAAAAAAAAAATCACCCTTCAAAAAAAAGGTATCGATACCGAGACTCGAACAAGAGACCTTCGGCATATTGAACTGCGCCTTTGCCGTATCGGCCACACGGGTCGGTGGTTAAGTGGTGGTCATTTGTTCATATAAGCCACTCAATGAACACGATTTGTATTTGTTGTAGCGCGAGAGGTCTTTACTCTCGCCAAATAGTACTTTGCTCTCGTTTCTTTTCTAAAGGACTATCCGTATGGACTTTAACTTTGAGTGTATCCAAACACATCATGTGTGTCACAATGATGGATTTTCATGCTAATGGTATACGTGATAAGATATTCAGTGTTTCTCGGACGTTCCTACCTCTCAGGGACACTGCCTTCAATTACCTTCACATGGCAGTGAAATTGAGTTGTTCATCAGCTTTGACAGTTCCATTCAACTCGAGTGTGGCAGTTGCAGCTTTCTCGTGCAATCCGTACTTGAAAATTCACTTTCAGACGTTATTAAGCTTAACTTTATTCATGAACGACTTCTGCTACTCGTGCCAACTCATCGCCGAACAGCCCTGAAGCACCTCTCTCTTCGTGCATCTACCAACAAAAAAAAGTGCACTAATAACGTGTTCAATTTCCTCTTCTCTAAAACTTATTTCCGCCAGCACCATCATCATCATCGCCGTAATCATCATCATGGTCGTCGTCGTCGTCGTCGTTGGCCTGAATTCCGTTATAAGGTTTTCTTTTTTTGTTCCTCTCTCTCTGAACAAAAAAGGAAAATCAGACACACACACACAGGAAAGAATGGAAATTGGCAGCCGGTGAAACTTTTTTTTTCCCCGTCTGGTGGGCCCCACCCCGGTAAAGAACCCAACTTGCCGGGACGGAAGTTAATTTAACAGTACTATGCTTTCTCATTTCTTCCTTTGTGATGTTATTTTTTCTTTTTGTTGGTGATTAGAGAGTGGGTTGTTATCTCTTGTTTTAGAATGTTTTGACAGAAAGTTCTGCAAAAATGCTCTTCTGGCAGATTGTGTAGTACGCTTCGAAAGAAGGAAGTTGGCTTTATCAAAAATGGAGCAGAAATCATCTTTTTATCAAAACAAATGTCGACTGCATCGTTCTGCATTGCCGAGGAAGAGATTGACGGAACCGGAAGCAGAGGTGCAGCACACTGCAATTTTACTGCAGTCGTTTGTTCGTCATTGTTGGCAGGCGGAAGAGTGAAGCAGCAGCAATCCGAGTGACATTTGCGTCGGTTTGAGCATACGATATACTGACGGATGATATGGGAGGAGCGTTTACATTGTGTCAAATTGGGTGGAACAATCTGAAGGGCAATGATTTTTGTTGTTTTTTTTGTCGAAATGTTATTTGATTTAAAGCATCTCATACAATGTTAAGCAATATTGTTACGTAATCCTTGTTCCTGAAAAATCTGGGGTTAGTTTTTGAATGCTCTAAATAAAAAAAACATGTTTTCTTACAGTCTTAGATGAGTTAGAGCAGTTTTGGTTGTTGACTTCATTTGAATGATCTTTTTTTGTAGTGTGTGATGAGCTTAAGCTGGTTTATGTGTTTTTGTGAAAATTATTGAACATTAACATTTCTTGAACCATACAAATAAACAGACAAAAAAATTGGACCAATTTAATTTGGCCAAGAAAACGGCTGTTTTCGTTTGAATATTGCAGATATTGGAGATTTTCCCTTATCCCCATAAAAAAGTGAAGCATCAACACGTCCTGTCTTCAAAATTCTTTACTTGTTCCCTGATACGAGCGTCCGGTAATCGATGTCCGTCGTGGTGTGAGAATCTGGTTCAGGTGGTCAAAAAATATACAGGCTGACGTTTCTGGATACACCCAACTGGTAGTCGCATGATTGTGATGCATGGCGGCATGAAAGTATATCAGAATCTGCATGAAATCTGTCCTCATGCATTTTTTGCGATATAGTAGTGGGTAATTCTCCGCCAACTCACACAGCAGTTGGCCCGAACCCCTTTTCGATTTGCGTGAAACTTTGTCCTAAGGGGTAACTTTTGTCCCTGATCACGAATCCGAGGTCCGTTTTTTGATATCTCGTGACGGAGGGGCGGTACGATCCCTTCAATTTTTGAACATGCGAAAAAAGAGGTATTTTTCAATAATTTGCAACCTGAAACGGTGATGAGATAGAAATTTGGTGACTTTTTTTCTAACTTTGCAGGGTTATTTTTTAGAGTGTAACAATGTTCTACAAAGTTGTAGAGCAGACAATTACAAAAATTTTGATGGCAACTTTTCCCGATTTCGTGTGAGTTGGTAGAGAATTACCCTGGTATGACATTTTTGCCCGTTACCGACAATTATCGACATTACTGACGGCTGATTGATTGTATTGGAGAAAAAAAATCTAAACAGAATGAGGATTAAATCATTAACTTCTTGGTTATTGTTCCGACACGCTACCACCGCGCCATGGACGCTTGATGAAATGAGAGGGACAGAGCACCAACATAATCTTCTCTCTGGAGTGTTGCTCGGCGACGCGCCAGCATTATATGTGTGTTGGTGAGAACTGCAGATCACTGACATGTTTACACGCGGGCAAAAATGAGCTATGAGCTTGCTGCAAAAACTTTTAGAAAATGTAACATTTTCTGCAGCAAATCCACTGTTGCAGATTTTGATATATATTTTTCCTTTGGGTGTACAAATGCAGGCAAACTGTCAAAAACTTCAAGTTTGTTTGTTTGTCATAGTCTGAAGTTTATTTATTTAGTTGAAAAACGTGACTTTTTTACCTGAAGAAGTCATAACAAAGCTTGATCTGACCACGTTTAATTTTATCGTCACTTAAAAAATCTAGGGCATCTTAGTTATTGTTATATTAACAGTCAGGACCCGATGCCTGATTTTTCTGTTACATTCTTCTTGGAATTCAATATAAACTGTAACGGGAATCGCAGGCACCGGGTCCCGCCTATTAATAATGCATAAAAAATATTTTTTTAAATTAAATTTGTAGGAAATTTTCTGCTTTTTTAGAAAAAAAAAAACATTTTTAGAGATGGTTAAGCTTGGCCATGACTCCTACAGGTAACAAAGTCACGTTTTTGATCGACAAAAAAAATCATTCTCGAGCTATACTGCCTACTTTTCTCTAGCAAAATTAACAGAATCGAACAGTAATACTTTTCGATTCAAGGGCTGAAAAGTTATACTTTTCAAAACTGAAATGAGTGGTGAAATGTTTAACTTTGAATTGTGAAGTGACATTTGACTTAAAATGCCATTACAAGGGTGTTTTTACGAAATCAATAAATGATGTATGCAGCTCGTTGCAAAACTAGAGTTTTTCAGCACTCGTCATTTTTATTGGTGAACCTCGTTGGATTAAAATACAACTCGTACTGAACTACGTTTTTGATTTAAAATCTAAAAATAAAATCAAACAGTTTTTTTTTACTTTTTTATGAGCTTTAGAAAATATATTTAAAAAATTGGCAACACTGCCAAATGAATTTTGACCAACTTGTGCAATAGCTCAATGAAATTTTCTGTCATCTAAAACATATGTATTGTTTTAGCTTATTTGGTTGTTTTTTCCTTGTTCTTCTCTTTACTTCTATTGTTTTATGTTTTTCTTGTTTTATTTTTAGTATTTTAAATTGCATTTACCATTTTTAGTTTATGTTTGTTTTTGATAGTATATGAACAATTCTCTCAGATTTCGGTCATTCGATTTTTTTGTATTTTTCAATCTGACTGAAACTTTTTTGATTTTTTTTTTGGTATGCCCAAAGAAGCCATTTTGCATCATTAGTCTGTCCATATAATTTTCCATACAAATTTGGCAACTGTCCATACAAAATTGACGCATGAAAATTCAAAAATCTGTATCTTTTGAAGGAATTTTTTGATCGATTTGGTGTCTTCGGCAAAGTTGTAGGTATGGATATGGGCTACACTGAAAAAATATGATACACGGTCATTTTTTTTTGTGATTATAAATCGTGATTTGCAAAAAAAAAAACACTATTTTCAATATTTTTCATTTTCTGATATGTTTTAGGGGACATCAATTGCCGACTTTTCACATTTTTTTCAGAATGGGCAAAAAATGTTTGACCGAGTTATTTTTGAATCATTACCGATTTTTTCAAAAACTCAAAATACTGGGCGCAAAAATTTTTCAACTTCATTTTTCGATTTTAAATTGAATTTGCAATCAAAAAGTACTTCAGTGAAATTTTGATAAAGTGCACGGTTTTCAAGTTATAGCCATTTTTAGGTAACTAACTCTTTTTTAAATAGTCGCAGTTTTTCTTAATTAAAATTAAGAAAAAAATACCGATTTCGTGGAGAACTACTCCCATCTACAACATATGTATTGTTTTTGCTTTTATTTTATTATTTTTACGATTTTAGTTTTGTTTTATTTTTAGTATTTTAATTTGCATTTATCATGTTTAGTTTATGTTTGTTTTTGATAGTATAGTTTTATCATGTTTTCACAGTCACTTTTTAATTTTTTTGCATGTTTTTCATTTAAATTTCAAAAAATGCATAGAGGCATAGTCTGGGACGCTACAAAAATTACTGCATTCTTATTTTTACTGAAAATATAGGATTTTTTTTAGTAAAAACATTGACAAAGTCACATCAAGCAAGTCAAACTTCCGACCTTAAAATTTTCTGAAATTTTAAAAGTTATTCTTTCCAATGCCTTTTAAAAATCAAAAATTGGTTGAAAAAATGATTTTTGGCAATTTTTAAGATGGAAGTCCGTCTAGAGACGGGGTTGGGTTGTAGAGGGTTACAGAGGTTATGTAACACATCCTGGTCAGCAACATTGTTAAACAAACTGTAATTTCAAGACACACATTCCCGAAACAATGATATTTTACGTTTCCCGCAATCATCCCTTTTTACTACACTTTAACGTTCGCTTGCAATTACGATGCCGCTCGGAATAATGTGTAATTCCAGCTGCCGTAAAATGCCAACAAAAACCACGTAACTAGTACGATATTCTGATGGTTTGTGGAACCATCGGAGCTGCACATTTTATGGGAACGTTTGGTAAAATCGTAAAATTACGTTCGCCTCTTCGTCGGTTCTTCCTCATGTGAAGGATAAAGATTGTACTGGTTCTTAATGTGTTTTGTGCATCCTGCTAAGCAGTAAATCCTTGTAATTTCAAGTTTTATGAAGCTTTGGAGCTATACTTGGATTTTGCGTTTCCCATCGCAATTTAGATTTGTAATAATTTCTCAGAATAACTCATCAATTGTTTTCAATGTCCTTTCGTGTTAGACACTCATCTGTTTGGAAGGTTCCCCCCTTCAACTAGGGTATCACATCAAACTTCCCTAACGACGTAACGACACCGGACAGCTGCAGCTGCTGGTCCAAGAAAGCAACATCCCAACCCCCCACTCCGTTTATGATTTCGCAGCACGCCAGACTTCACACCCCATTTACTGCGGCGCAGCGAGCTGGAAGAATTCACCATTCTATATCATCTGGCATGAGTCCTTCACGAAATGACTCATGACACATCTCCAGGGTTAACGAGCCCGGAGCGTGTGCAAGTTGGAGCTTTCCATGATCTTGTGGCACGCAGATAGTGCGATCGATATCCGATGCTTCAGAAATTGGAGCTTTCGTGAGACGAACAAGTCTTGGAAATAAATCGTATCATGTTTCCGTTTTCGATTCCTCGATGTCAAGATGCGGAATCCGATTACCGACGGTGGGATTCGTGCCAAATATGGCGTCGTTCGAGGGATTGAATTTCTACCTCTCACGGGTAGATGCAGTGCCGGAGAAAATTACAAATTTCGATCCGAGTGCACCGCGGTAATCCCCAAAGGATTAGAGCAGCAGGTAAGACCGTCCACGAGCTTATGCGACGAATGGCTTTTCGATTTCTGTTGGTTCCAGCCCGCTGCTGAAGTTGATGGTGCCAGGGATTAAAGCGACTTTGCGACACATGTCGGATTACGTCCGGAATCTGGGACGACGACTCGGTTCCAGGATGCGCGACCTCCAAGTGTTCGCCAAGCTCCGTTCTGGGTGTGGTTCATCAATCAATGCCACCACCGTTGTCAATCAGCTCTCGATCAATCAACGTCCATTTCGGGAGGAAGTCATACATCTTATCCTTTCCCCCCCACCAGGACAAAACCTGGGGGGCGGTTGAAGGCTCGTCGGAATAATGGATGAGGTGGCCGTGGACGCCGTAATGGGACGTGCGCAAGTTTTGCCCCGTTCTCTCGGGGGAGCTCGTTAAGGAACTTTACTGCGCTGGAGTGGGACGCTGAGGGGTACTGCCAGAACTTGAAATTTTCTTTATCGTCATTAATCTTATGCGGGAGTGTGTGTGAGTGTGCTGGTGGTGTGCACTCAGATGGTTGGTAATGTTGGTTCAATAATTGATTCCGCGAGTTAAACTTTTGTTTAAATTGGAAGAAAGCTTCCAAATTGATTGGAGAAAGTTTTATGAGGAACCAATTCCCACCTGAGTCTTCATAACCATTTCGAGTTATTTATCAATCATTTATTTTTGTCAGGAACACAAAGAAACTAGCACAGAATATTATTTTATTGTATTTTGGCCAACAAAAAATTCCTGGAATGTAGATTTTTTAAAGGCTAAAACAATGTATAACACGTTTCCATCCAGATTGCTGTATCGATTCGTATTCAGGGATGTCTCAGCATAATCTCACGTACGCGTAAATAAGTATAAGGTTCTTTTCCAAATACAATTTAGTATCACTGTGAACTCTAAAGCCCACTTTTACTTGAAGATACCGTGGAGAATTTCCCTTAACCTCTTAAAAAAGTGGAGCATCACCAATTCTTTAAAATCCCCTAAATCCCCTAAATCCTAAATGGTGTGCGGTAGAGATTAAAGCAGCTGGTTCAGGTGGTTCTACCCCCAGTTATCAATTCCTAGCCAATTTGGACTTGGATAATTACAGGGTTGTTACGGAAAAGTCGAGAAAAAATCCGCGCCATATCCGCGCCGACTTCAAAACCCAATCCGCGCCATATAAAAAAACCGCGACAAACATACTGCCGCTCTAATCGTGTCCGTCCCATATGTAAAAACAGCAAGCCGAGAAAAACGCGTGTCAAAGTTGTCCCGCCCATAAGGCTACGTGTTAGAATTTCACGAAAAAGTGGATTTTCTCCGGATTTCTAGAACAAAGTACACTCAACCCCCGGTGGTTGGTCACTTTTTCGTTTGACACTTTTTTAGTTTGTACCCCGTTGGTTGGTCAAAGTCAAACTAAAAAGTGACGAACTGTCACTTTTTACACGGCGCTCACGCACATTATCAAATCAAACGTTTGGTAGTGTGTGTGAACTCCATGTAAAAGGGGTGTCAAACTAAAAAGTGACCCCGTTCGTTTGACAACAGTTGGTGTCAAACCATCGGGGTTTGAGTGTACTACATTTTATTGTTTTTCTGATAGTTTACATAATTTTGAACCAAACTGCATTATTACCTCAAAGGAGAATGGGCAGATTTGGTCCAAGGATGTACACGAACGGGACAAACTTTATTCGAAAGATCTCGCCGAGGCATGAAAAAAAGTCTTCTGGACGAACTCTCTGAACCCCGGGGTTCAAAAGTTACAAGTTGTTGATGTTTGAGTATTTTGGGTTAAAATGTACAAAAAATCGTATTTTTGCTGCTTCTAAAATCACTCAAAAATCCTTATTTTATTATGGATTTCGATCATCTTGAATTCATTCGACGCGTATCAGCAAAAACTATAAGTTCTGATATGTTTTAGCATGATTAAAACATGACTTTTCTTGTTTCTATCCGTTTGAACAGTTTCTGCAAGAGACTTAATATAGAAACAAGTCGAAACTTGAAAATTTTTAAAACGGATCCTACACAGACTGCTTCAGTGAGTATGGAAGGCTATACACTCAAACCCCGATGGTTTGACACCAACTGTTGTCAAACGAACGGGGTTACTTTTTAGTTTGACACCCCTTTTACACAGAGTTCACACACACTACTAAACGTTTATTTTGGTAGTGTGCGTGAGCGCCGTGTAAAAAGTGACAGTTCGTCACTTTTTAGTTTGACTTTGACCAACCAACTGGGTACAAACTAAAAAAGTGTCAAACGAAAAAGTGACCAACCACCGGGGGTTGAGTGTAGTGCATAGGGACGTGGCGTTACATCGTGCTGCCACCTGGTTTTTTTAAGCGCAAGAGTGGAAAAGTGCTGAGTCATCGTCTAAAAATAGACGGCGTCCTATCTCGCCCAGCAAAATGAAGTCGATAAAGTAGTCGGTTTCGATGAGAAAAAGTGGAAAACGTGGTCTAAAAATAGCGACGCCATCCCCCTATTGTTGTAATAACTTATTGAGATGTTTTGGGTCATCCAAGAACTCCTTGGAGTTAAGACCTGAAGCTATGCGGTTATGATCAGGGGTCAAAAATCATTGACCTCTTGCTTGTTACGGTGGTAGACCTACAGATCTAAACTCCAGGGAGTCCTAGGATGACCCAGGACATTTTTTAAAAATCTTCAAGTTTCGACTTGTTTCTATATTAAGCCTCTTGCACAAACGGTTCAAACGTATAAAGACAAGAGAAGTCATGTTTTAATCATGCTAAAACATATCAGAACTTATAGTTTTTGCTGATACGCGTCGAATGAAGTCAAGATGATCGAAATCAATAATAAAATAAGGATTTTATGAGTGATTTTAGAAATAGCAAAAATACGATTTTTTGTACATTTTAACCCAAAATACTTAAACTTCAATAACTTGTAACTTTTGAACCCCGGGGTTTAGAGAGTTCGTCCAGAAGACTTTTTTTCATGTCTCGGCGAGATCTTTCGAATAAAGTTTGTCCCGTTCGTGTACATCCTTGGACCAGTTCCTATATAAATTTGCCCATTCTCCTTGACGAAATTACATATGGGACGGACTAGCTTCGAGCGGCAGCATAGAAGAGAGTAACATAATGAATGCAATTTTAAACGAAAAAAGAATAATACAGAAGGCATTTGGATCAGTACCGTTGATCAGTTGTGGATTCATATCCCACCTGTACCAAATGGAACCTTTTTTGCCATTTCTGAAACAATATTAGCATTTTTTTTTGCAACACTTTAAATATCGTTGCTTTAAAAACAAATTCAGAAAAAAAATTAAATTCGAAGATTTAAAAAAAATTAAAACCATAAAATAAATCACCAAATTATACAATCTAGGGATTAAGTACTTGATAATTCTCGCCAAAACTTTACTCTGGAAAATCGAAACACGAAATTTCTATAATTTTCTTCTCTAAATTTCTCTAATCTAAAAATGACTCCGAAAATGATCCGAACTAAGAAAATGGCAAAAAATAGTATAATAATTTGAAAATTTAATGATTTAATGATTTAATAATTTAATAATTAAATAATTAAATATTTACATAATTAAATAATTAAATAATTTAATAATTTAATAATTAAATAATTAAATAATTTAATAATTTAATAATTTAATAATTTAATAATTTAATAATTTAATAATTTAATAATTTAATAATTTAATAATTTAATAATTTAATAATTTAATAATTTAATAATTTAATAATTTAATAATTTAATAATTTAATAATTTAATAATTTAATAATTTAATAATTTAATAATTTAATAATTTAATAATTTAATAATTTAATAATTTAATAATTTAATAATTTTATAATTTAATAATTTAATAATTTAATAATTTAATAATTTAATAATTTGATAACTTAAGAACTTTCTTAAAAAAATAAAATTAACAAAAAAATCAATGGTAATATTTTCGTAATTTTTCAATTTAATAATTCGTTTTTTTTTTTACGTTTTTTTTAGTCTGTAATGTTTTGACAAATTCGAATTATGAATTCTATTTTTTTTATTTTTTGAATATGTAAATTCTGAAATTACAAATTGTTGAATTCCAGATTTCTTATTTTTTTTAATTTTAACATTACTTTTCGCTTTTAGACGGAGATTTTAGCAGATTTCTAAGTGGATTTCGTCATGTTGTGATAATTGGGTGTAGAATCAATTCTACCTGAATCAGAGTGGCAACATTTTTTTTTATTTTTTCAATAAATCAAAAATTTAAAAATTTAAATTTTTATATTTAAAAAAAATTAGAAAATCTACTAAGTTTCATAGCTTCAAATTTTTAAAATTCTGTAATTTTTTCGAATTTTGTTATTTTGAAAAAAATGGTATTTTTTTGAATTGTTAAGCAGATGTTTTAAAAATAATGAGTTGTAATGTTATGTTAAATTTATATAACAAATCTCAATACATTAAAAAAATCGCTCCTTGAAGATTATTTCAAAGTTTCGTATTAAGAAAAAAACAATCAATAATTTAAGAAGAAAATTTTCTTCATCAACAACTAACAATGTTTTCGCACTCAACGAAAAAGATTGAATTTATTTTATTCGTAATAATATTTTCCTTTGTAATTTGAAAGAAATTCTATCGTTCTCAATTATTTTGTTTATCAAAATTGCTATCCGCGCCTGAGCAAAATTAGCCAGCAAATCCGCGCCAGATCCGCGCGATACGCGCCATCCGCGCGATCCGCGCCGTCCGTAACAACCCTGTAATTATCACCATAAACATGACGACATCCCCAATCCACTGAAATCACCGTCTTCAACAACTCGAAGCGACTATGAACTCTGAAGCCTACTTTTAGAATGTTCTGGTTATCAATGAATTTGGAAACTCATAACTTTGAGTCTGCCGCCGCAACAACACGATTCTGTCAAGTTTACGATAGTACTTCATTTCCAAAGATATCCCCTTAACTCCTGGTATCGCAATGACATTTGTGGTTTACTTCTGGGATGTTCTGGGTCATCCAAAGTGTCCTGGAATCTAGATCCTTGAGTCAATTTGACATCTCTGGATATGTATCAACATCGGAAACTTTGAAAAATTAGGTTCTTAAGGGGTTACATACATGTAGAAAATCCCAAAATTTTATATTGCAGGAAATTAAATAAAACTACTAATAAGATGATTTTCAATCACTCCTAAAAGTTTCATGAAGATATTTCGCGACTAACCTGAGTAAGAGACGATTTAAGTTCAAAATTTTGCCATGCGCAAAGCGGACTGTTAAACTTTGAGAACGTATCTCCCTTAAGGGGTTACATACATGTAGAAAATCGCAAAATTTCATATTACAGAAAATTTATTGAATCCACTAAAAGATGATTTTCAATCACTCCTGAAAGTTTCATGAAGATATTACATGGTTAAACTGAGTTAAAAACGATTTTAAGCTCAACATTTTTCCGTGCGCAAAGCGGACTGTCAAACTTTTTGAGCGTTTTTCTCGAAACACCGAGTTGATTTATGGGTGCCACGATATCACGAGATGGGATGCACAGTGGGCGAAATGGAACCCAAAATCGGACTTAATTGAACGCGGCTGGTTCCCTGGTATGAATAATACTGTTTCTAATGTAAAAAAATCCGGGGAATCGATTGGTGATGGTTTCATCCACCGCACGAAACGGCAAAGGGTCCATTTTGCCCCAATTCCCCATTTTTTAACATTTTTTCTTGAAAATCGGTCTGTATTTAGAGCGAAGGCTTTATGCGGCCTTCCAAAATGCACTTAACTTATGTGAAAATGTCCCAGGAATCCAGTAAAATAACCACTTGCACTGCAAAAATCATATAGGGTCCATTTAACCCCAATTCCGCTATAAAAGCATTTTTGGCCGTTTTCAAATGTTAGGTCAGATTTAAAAAATCTGAAAATATTTCTATCGTAAAGATCAGACAATTTTACATAAGAATGACAATTTGCACTTGAAAGTTTGACACATTTATGTTGATATAGAAATTAAACTGAATAAAAAGATTGAAGAATCACTTTTGGGCCAATTTTCCCAAACGCAGAATAAACTGCCTTTCACATACATTTTATTTTTATCAACACCAAAATTTTGAACCAATTTGGTCAAGGCAGTGTTAAGATATCGTGGCACCGGTTTTTTGAAACTGCTAACTTCAAATAGTTATATTTCGGCAATATTTCAACCAAATGTCTTCAAATTTGTTTTGATAATAGATGAAAATGTATATTTTAATTCCCTGAAAACAGATTTTAAATAAAATTTAGTGTGTGCTCACACCAACCTCTGACTTTTTTGTCGATTTACATGTATGTAACCCCTTAACACCGAGTTGATTTACGGGTGCCACGATATCTCGAGATGGGATGGACCAAATTGGCTGAAATTTGAGAAGGAGACTCTCAAACAAAAAAATATTTTTATCTTTTTTTTAAAAAGCTTTTTGAAAATCAGGCTTCGGGACACGGTTTGTTAAAGCAGTGCTGAGATATCGTGGCACTCGTTTTTTTAAACTGCTAACTTCAAATAGCTATATCTCGGCAATGGTGCATCCAAAAGTCTTCAAATTTGTTTTGGTAATAGATGAAAATGTATATTTTAATGCCTTAAAATCAGATTCAACAAAAAGGTGTTAATGTGTGCGCATATCAACCTTTGACATTTTTGATGATTTACACCCAGAACTGGGCATCGGCATACGAGAGAATAAAGAGCACGGTTCGGTAGTAAAATGGTACTGTGAACGGACGGAGAGGATAATTCCCGAAATAACCAAGAGTACTTTACTCATGGGTTCATTTTCCAAAAAAGTTCATCTTTAAAAAAAAAGTACCGATACCGAGACTTGAACCCAAGACCTTCGGCATAAAAAACCGTGCCTTTGCCATATCGGCCACCATGGCTCGGTGACAAAATGACGGTCATTTATCTATATAAGCCACTCAATCGAATGAACTGTTTCAATGAACGAATGAACACGATTTGTTGTTGTTGTGAGCGCGAGAGGTCTATACTCTCGCAAAATAGTACTTTCCTCTCATTTCTTATCGAGAGGACTATCCGCTCGTTCTTTAACTTTGGGTGTACATGTATGTAACCCCTTAAAGCGATAGACTCTACGATCTGTTATATTTCAGGACACTTTGGATGACCTAGAAATCATATTATATTGCTGGACGTAATTGTTTCTAATAATTTTTTTTTTGTAAATATTGTTTATTTGACTTGCTTAAAACATAAACTTAATAATTGGATAACCTAAATTTGTAAATACTAGTGAGATTTGCTTCGACGTTTTGCTGGCCTTCCATTGGTCCCTCGGTGGTTGTTCTTCTGCGTTCTTCGTTCATCCAAGGGAACGGGGGGTCACCCCTTGTGCGTCCTCTTCCAGGGGTCTCGGGAGCCCGGAGGGTTGTCCCTATTCCACTATTCGTATAGCTTGTGGTTAATTGAAGTTTTCTTTTCTCATTTTCAGGTTTGTACGCTGTTTCGAATCCGGTCTAAACATCCAATCTCAAAAAAAGCTTAATCGCATAGTTAAGCACCATGCACCAAGAGAAGTAATTCCCGCGCCTCAACTCATCGCCGATATCTGCTCGTGACAGGTATTTTCCGCAAACGAGGATTTATCGGCGTTCTATCGAACCACAATCTGGCCCCGAGCTTTGGGTGTGATAATCCTGCGTCGGGGAATCCACCTCCCGCCCCCTCCCCTCACAGCCGCCAGGATGTCAAATCAACGACTCATGTGTTCATTTTCACATGGCTGAGCCCACATTGGACGCAATACCAATTTGTGAGTCTGACAAGCAATCGCGTCGTGATTCAGCAGCTTTTTGAAGGGCGTACAAAATTACTTTTTCGCTCGACAACTCGACAGAAATGGGAGTGCATCCGTCAGTGTGGAAACGAAGAAATTAGTTTCTCCGTTTGTTTTGTGTACATCCCTTCTCAGAGAGCAATCTGGGTTACCTCACAGACGCTCGTGTTTGTCGTATGACATGTGTCAAGAAAATGCCTCTGCCGCCGCCGTATGCAAATGGCTGGTCCCTGGAGTGCGATCAGTAAGCTGCAGACCATGTCGTCGCCGGCCGTAGGACGTGTGAGGGAAGCCGGGTACCAAGGGTACAGAACGTGATGAGCGTGTAGGAATCAATCAAAGCATCTGTCTATCTGTCAGCTCATCCGGAGATGAGGATAGGAGGCGGGTTGATCACGGTGACAGCTTTCTCCGAAGGGAAATACTAGAGTCGTGTGTGGGGATGGGCCGGGAACGAACAAATCCATTTAAATGAGATTCATTAGATGAGATTTGAAGCTTCTAAGACTAAAAAAAAAGTAAAATAATCGTGGGAGTATATCTAACATCTAAGATTTTCTGTAATGATCAAAATTGTCATTTGCGGCCAGACCTACTGCGTAAAAGTTACCGCAGGGATGATTCGATGAGCTTGAGTGTGAATAGATAAGTAGATTAACAATGTTATTTCTATTACAAACCATTTTAAGTTTTACGATGTTTAGCAAGATTTGGTAAACAAAAATACGACTGTAACTGTTTTGTTATTAATTTGAAATTTGTTGAAACTTCAGTTCATAAAAATCTTATGACTGAAGACGTTCTAATGTTAGTTTTCAAACATTCTACGGGTCGGAACGGTTCTACTTCACGTTTCACGCCTGCCTGCATCCGTGATCACCTGTGACGAACCGTCAACTACACACTCCAGGGGAGAAGCAATTAGTTCGACTACCAGAAGATCCGCCAACGTCCGTCTGAAGAAGGAAAATGTCCACATGCATGTCGCGTGGAAAACCTCGAGACACCGGCGTTCATTTTCAACTCTCTCTCTCGCTGAGTGTCTGTTAAAACAGCATGGGAATCCAAATGAAAACAAACGCTAAAAAAGAAGATAAGTGGCATGTAAAAGTCGAGAGATGGGAGGAGAAACACGACGACGACTTCGAAAAAAAAAGTTCAAACGATTTGGTTCAAGGTTCAAGCGCTACGACGCGCGACCAGTCGCAAAACTTGGCAACAGCGCGCCGTCCAATTTCGCTTTCCTTCACCTCGGCAACACACACAGCCAGCTTTGTATTCCGAAAACCCCCTACCCCCTCTTGCATCCCTTCTTCACAGCACGTTAACGACCATATTGAGGTAGTGGGCAGGCAGGCAGCAGCCAACGATCAGTCACGCAATCTGAGTCGTGACGGGCGATTAAATAAATTACTGTGTTTGATTTCGGAGCCGGCAAAACGTGGCAACGTCGCACGACACCAACCGGTGGCGGCGGCGCACCCATTCTTGAGATCGCAGAGACACGGTACGCCCCCTCTGCACGACGGATGGAGGAGGCCATTAAAAAAAAATGTGAAAATGTACCCAGAAAAACACGGTGTTTATAAATTATTATTGGCGATTCCCTTCTTTTTGGGTCCCCACCCGGAGCGCGCGCGGTGCGGGAGATTTGCGACGTAACGGGTGTCCTGGTGTGTTAGGGTGGTTCTACGAAAGGATGGAGAAAAATTAAACATTTTACGAAAATGATTGAAGTTATTTATTGCTTGTACCGATTAAGTTTAATTTCAAAAACTGGATTTCTACATGTTTTTGTAAAGATTACTCCGGGGAAAACCGACATTGCAAGGCATAAATTGTTGATTCTCCGTTTGTTTGAGAGGATAAGGGACATTCTCCACGGTACATATCCCTGAGTTGTTGGCGTGTTTTAAAATTTATGATGTGAAAGCTTTCCATTCTTTTTCGCACGGGCTACTTATAACCTGTTTTAAAATGTTTTAACTCATACAACTTTGACAGTTAAGTTTTTAAATTGATTATAACCGGCTATAAATCGCCCGGGCGTACCCGATTCGTTTAAATGAAGATGCAGTTTCAAATACGCCTCTGAGTTATGCAACCTTGTAGAGTTCTGAGCTTTCGCGTTGTACTCTTGTCCGATTCTTGCATTCTATATAACTATATCCCTCTAAAGCTCACATGCCTCAACGGTTGTGTAAATAGTATTTTTGTTCACCAACCCAAAGGATGGGAGTTCGAACCCCGCTAAGAGCGTGCTTCATCGGTAGGGGCTATTTTTTTCATCGTATCTTAATTATTTCGTTGAAAATATAAAAGTAATCAATGACACACTTTTCTCACTGTTAACATCAAATTTATGTAAACTATTGTCTTCAAATTGGTTTGGTTTAAAATTTCCAAATCTCGTTTGAGCATCCGAAATATTTTCCCGATGACTTTGAGTGATCGAGGCTGGAGTGTAGCATACTTTGAAATATTTTGTAATTCTTTTACTCAATGTTTTGAAAATAAGACTAAAAAAAAAACACTGTCGAAAAATTCTATAAGCTCGGGGAATTGCAGAAAAGAGAAAATGGACGACTTGAATTAGGAATCGGGTGTACAAAACTGGAAAATCGATTTCGCTACGACATGATCATTATGTTCCAATGTTTTTTAAATCTTTTCTTGAAATGGTGTTTTCTAATAGTTAAAGAGGCTTAAAGTTATTCAAATTGAAATGCATATATTTGTGAATACAGTCCAGACTCGATCATCTTCGGATAATCGATGACGAAATTTTTTTTTTCGCTGTCCAATTTTTGATTGTTGAGCTAAAGTATGACTCAAAAACTACTCTAAAATGTTGTAGAATTTCGGAATCCAAGATGGCGGTGCTAAAATATTGGAAAGGTGCATTTTTTAATTTAAAAGGCTATCAAATATACAAATTTGACTAAAATAGGGTTGCAGAATTTGATGTAAAAAGTAAGAAAATAAAAAGAAGAAAGAAAATTGATTGGTCATGATCCGATTATCCGCAGTCCCATACAAACTTTCGGATAATCGAACTTCGGATAATCGAGTCTGGACTGTACTTCACAATTTATGAATAAAAAAATATTTTTAGACAAGATCAGTCGTTTTCAAATACAAAACATTTTTGTAAAACCTACAAATATTCCAGAAAAAAAATTCATACTGTTTTCCGATAATAGCCATTGCAAACTTTAGTTGGAAATTGTTGTACCTCAACTTCAAAATAGTGTCGATCGATCCCAACATGCTAAACATGATTTTAAACGCAGGAATACGCATTTCAAATTGTTTTTAGTTCATTAGACTTCTATTTCCATTAAAATTTTAAGTTTTTGATTTTTTTTGCTCCTTGATTATTCGGAACGATTATTGACTCAAATTTAAAATGTTATTAAAAAACTTGTAAAATCGATTGTTAACTATCAGAATACATAGTATTATTCATTGTTAATCAAATACAGACATTTGCATATATTTAACAAATTTTGAATTGTTGGACCATAGATCGGTTAAAGACTTGGAAGTTAAAGGGAGAAAAATATTTTCATTAACTCATTGATATTTTGCAATTTTTTTTTACTTTTCGTCGAAAACCTTTGAAAATCAGACTGCCGGGCTCAAAGACAAATGTTCGTTTGGATTAGAGGTGGGCAAAAAAGGAGCGAGCGGCGAGCCACTCAAAGAGCCGATTCACTGAAAAGAGCGAAAGAACCGTGGCTCGCAAAAAAGAACCGTGATTCTTTTTTAAACTTCGGTCTTTTGAAAGAACCGGCTCAAGATGGCATGAGTTATGTTATAAATATAACTTATTGAATTTCCAAAAAAATAGTATTTAGTTCAGGGGTGACCAAAGTATGGCCGCGGGCCAAACGTGGCCCGCGAGGTGATTTTTTGTGGCCCGCGGACCCATTTCGAATGATCATGTGAAATGGCCCGTTGACCACTTGTGAAGTGATTTTATACATATTCGAAATTCAGGTTTATTTAAATTTTTTTAATGCCCGTCTTTTTTATTTTTGAAATCGGAGGAATAAGGCTGTTGCAAATATTTTGTCGACCAACTCGTCCCTCCCCCCTCATCATTTAATATTGGCTCGAGTAATTGGGGGCAAACAACTTCAAAATATCAATGAAATTTAAAGTACCATCGCTGAAATTTATTAAAAATGCATTCCTCTGCGTTTAGTATCATTTTGAGCATTATTTGGAATTTTAGTGAATTTCCGATAAACTGTTAGGCTGTAAAACTTTTTTTTTTCTAAAATGTTGTTTTCGGAGAATCTTACATTTTTTGAAAAAAACTAAAAAAGCTTGAATAATTTTCTAACATTTTTTCCCTTGAACAGTTGAAATTCTGGCTCTCAACGATTATTTACGACGAGAGCTGAAAAAATATAATTTTGCACCGAGTTCTATGCAACATTTTTTTTGCAATTCTGAAAATGCATTTTTTTTAAATAACTCATTTTGTAAATTTGGCCCGCAGCCTCATCTGAGCTTCAAATTTGGCCCGGATTCAAAAAACTTTGAGCACCCCTGATTTAGTTTGTTTTTGAGGATTGAAAATGCAATTTCAAATATTTCAATGCTTACAAAAATTAATCCCAAAAGTAAATGATTTTTAAACAACATGAAAAAAAACTTTTCACTTTACAACTGATTGTACATTGAAGTATTACTGGAATACAAATTTGATTTGCATAATTTGTAAAATATTATCAAAAATCTACTGAATAGTTAAGAGATTTTGGAAAAAAATAAATCCTTTTATCCGATTAAACTTTAGCGTTTATAGACTTTATCGATTAATCAGAATGTAGAAAAGAGTTCACAGAATGTCTTCTCCAAATAAAATATCAGCATTAGTTCAAATCTTGCAGAAATAAATGCAATTTTGAAATAATGTGGATGCCATTCAATTACTCGAATGTTTAGGTTCGAGTAGAAATCTTGACATAGAGCCCTCCAAGACCATTGGTTTTCAAGGGCATCTTCTCGTTTTCAGTTTTATTTTTTATCAAATATTTTTTTTGTTTTATACATATAAAATCACACGATTCATTAAAAACCCTTTTCATTCAAATTTTTAAGAAGAGCGAAAGAGTCGTTCAAAAGAGCGGCTCTTTTTAATGAGCGAACGAAAATGAGCGGCTCCTCAAAAAGAGCGGTTTTGCCCACCTCTAGCACTTTGGATACGTCAAATTCACTATCACTCCCTGCATTGATTTTCTCCGTCTAAAGCAGGGGTGACCAAAGTATGGCCCGCGGGCCAAACGTGGCCCGCGAGGTGATTTTTTGTGGCCCGCGGACCCATTTTGAATGATCATGTGAAATGGCCCGTTGACCACTTGTGAAGTGATTTTATACATATTCAAAATTCAGGTTTATTTCAATTTTTTTAATGCCCGTTTTTTTATTTTTGAAATCGGAGGAATAAGGCTGTTGCAAATATGTTGTCGACCAACTCGTCCCTCCCCCCTCATCATTTAATATTGGCTCCAGTAATTGGGGGCAAACAACTTCGAAATATCAATGAAATTTAAAGTACCATCGCTGAAATTTATTAAAAATGCATTCCTCTGCGTTTAGTATAATTTTGAGCATTATTTGGAATTTTAGTGAATTTCCGATAAACTGTTAGGCTGTAAAAGTTTTTTTTTTCTAAAATGTTGTTTTCGGCGAATCTTACATTTTTTGAAAAAAAAAAAAAACTAAAAAAGCTTGAATAATTTTCTAACATTTTTCCCTTGAACAGTTGAAATTCTGGCTCTCAACGATTATTTACGACGAGAGCTGAAAAAATATAATTTTGCACCGAGTTCTATGCAAAATTTTTTTGCAATTCCGAAAATGTATTTTTTTTAAATAACCTATTTTGTAAATTTGGCCCGCAGCCTCATCTGAGCTTCAAATTTGGTCCGGATTCAAAAAACTTTGAGCACCCCTGGTCTAAAGGCTGGATAGCTCGATCTGATCGGAACTTCATTTCATATGAACAGTGTCAACATTGCACAGAGTTTTTACGGGCTTCAGTTGATTACCTCAGATGTTGTTTCCGTGAATGATGATGATGATTTGGCGTGAGCTGCCAAAGTCTGATTTTTATATTATATTTTCTCCTGTGCGTTTGAACGCATTTTTTTTATGTA